>NW_022738338.1:50376-97876 GCF_011630105.1 Anneissia japonica
ATCATTATTATATTATTATTATTATTATTATTATTATTATTATTATTATTATTATTACTATTGTTGTTGTTGCTTTAAGATTTTGAATGAAAATCACCATTTAATTATTGAATAGTATTATTTGATAATATTTAATAATATCAGTGAATAAAACAGGAATTCCAGAAATTTGCAACCTTCTCAGCTCCATTTGGAGTACACCTAATCATAATATTAATAGAGCAAAGGCACTGCTAAGGAAGCTAGACTAACAACAAAATGACACACTTACTTATTTGTAATTGAGAACCAATCAGGTCGAGGTACCGGCCATTGTACATGGCTATTGGTAGCTTGGTCAATTCCAATTAAAGTGTGATAGTTGCTGAAACTCTCAGGAATGTATAGATAGCCAGTAACTGGTCCAACCTTGGGTGAAAAAAATCAAACTTATTTATTTAACTTCCAGGTATTGATACAACAAAAACAATGCAATGAAAATACAATACCCTGAGGATTGCTATAAGTACACATACACTAAGCAGCTCTCAATATTGCATACTTTATATTAAAGCTAAACATAAGAACTACCTCAAGGTTCGATATTATTCAATAATTAAAATCAATTTTAACAAATAGTTTAATATATTATTCAGATAAACAAGTGGTAAGAATTAGTAAATATATCCTTAAAAAAACTCTTTACATTTGTGATTTGTCAAATTTTCTTACTTTTAAGAAAAATAAACTTAATTATTTCAGGATTGTTAACTATTTGTTAACAAAATGAAGTTGTAGATTCCTGCTGAAAAAATAAACCTACCTTGAAAATAACTTTCACTGGTACAACCACTGGTAAAAAATCTGAGAATGGAAGGACCAAGGAAACGTCCATCTGTTCCCCATTAAAAGCTATACAAGCTGATGAAGGAGAAAAAAAAAATTCAATCAAAAACTAATCACGATTTTGTTAAAAATAAAATTTTATTTCTAATTCAGTACTCAAGATATATTTTTTAATTGAATAACGGGGCTCATGGGGGGGGGAATGAAGGTGGCATATAAGGGGCTCAATGATTAAGTGAGGTGCACTTGGTTGCATGTGTGAGGTCTGAACATGAAATGAGACGCATCGTTGGTGAAATCATATTGAGATATTCACCAAAATTACAAAATTTTGATGTTTTTGAATAACTTGATACTTAAATTTTATGATTGTGTACTTTTTAAGTGAATTTTCTTACTAAAACAGTGTTCTCTTCGCATATTCTGTAATTCTAGTCCTATTATTTGTACAGGTTAGTTTATCTTTGAGGCCGATTTTCTCAAAACCTGGTTCTCATACACCTAAACTTCAAATTCTCACATCTCTGGATCTATTTATCCTAGGGAAGTCATTCAAAGACCAAATTAAAGCTTATAATGTGATCTAATGTAAATACTCAAAATGTAATAAAAACTCATTTTTTTGATTTTCTAACGATGAGACTCATTTTGTAGTAAGACCTGACATTTTCAATGGGGTGACTTGGGGGAGCAGGCTTTTTTTGGGGATGTGCGCACCACCACGCACCTCCTTTGATTTGCCACTGCATGTGAGACTACTGCTTCTGGTGCTGGCACTTACTATTATCAAGGTTAGGGGAGCTGCAGTCCATCCAGTTATATTCATTGCACATAAGGTTAAGTTCAAACTTGTTTAATGTGAAGTTGCAGTGCATAGTGTATGGCACAAACATCATTAAATCCTGTCCACCTTTGCTTGACCAGTCATGTAGTAGATCTAAAAAACAAAACAAAAATAGAATAGAAAAAATGTAAAATCATTAATAATAATAATAATGGCAGAGAATAATAGGAGGCCATGAGTGACAGATTGTGAAATTCTAAATAGAGGGTGTCCAGGGAGGGACTTTCAGAGATGGGGGGTTCACCCACCTCAGTGTCGCCATGGTTGGGGCTGGGGTAATTTATGATCATGGCAAAAGCCTCTAGATGGCTGGAAATGGGAAAAGTAGACCACGGAAAGTAGGTAATCATAAAGTCAAAACCTGGTGCTCGGGGTTTATTGGCTGGAATGCAATTCTCTCTTTCTTTGGTATTTAGGCTGGATTATGTAAGGCTGAAAGGGGAGGGGGGAGGGGGAGGGAGTCGCACAACAAGTGTGAATGCAGATAGTGTCTTGCAGGAACAAAATCAAACTTGCACAAAGTTGATAATCTAAGCAATACCTATTGCGCCAATTGTTGCTTCTCTATGGTACACTTGGAATGAAATGGTACTACTATGATTATTTTTATTATACCGACCTGCACAATTTTGATGCAATTTATTAAAATTTTTAAATATAAGTTGGGTAAAAAATGTCAAATCCTAGAGAGCGATGAAATTTTTACATACTAATAAGAAACGGTAGATAAGGCATCACAGGTAAAGACACCATTAAGCCATGCGTCCATACTCACCTGTTAAGAACACCTTGTGCTGGTAGATAAGGTGTACTAATGTACGACTGAAATCCAGGTTTATATTCCAATTCTGATGATGGTTCCAAACTAAAGGGTGTTCAACTACAACAGAATACTGTAAAGAAAAAAACAATAGTATAAAACAATAAGTGAAACATTCATAATTAATGTTTATTTAACTTAAAATATATTGTATTTAATTATTTGTATTCTTCTTTCAAGATAGAAGAAACAAATGTGAAATACTCATTCTTACAAATTAATGCTCCCCTAAGGGTCCCCTTGTGTCATGCAGCTACCAAGGTGCCGTCTAGTCCTCAACGACAGGGGCTGTGAGATGAACTAGTACACCAGGGTAACACCCTACTAGGCCTTAAAAGATGTGCTGGGTTCTTTATACACAGGGCCTATGGTTTATAGTTTTTATCCAAGTAGACTTGTTTCACCATTAGAATTATAAGTAAGCGTTCCACTCGAATAAGTGCATAATTATTATTATCACTATTAATATCTGGCTATATGCTTCATAGTTATCATCTTCATTGAAAATTATCAAAAGGCTCTAACCGCTAGTGTTTCAGTTTCTATAAAACGGCTGAATGCAAGACTAGTAGTAGCCTCAATGTTGAAGAATTGACCTTTGACCTCCATTTTGTAACCATTAGCTCCTACTGTCATTGGGATTGATGTCTCCAGGTATGAGCCTTTACCAGCACTAATATGAATTGCATCTGTTTCCTGTGATCAAAATTAGCAAAATAAATAATTGAAATGATGAGCGGTTGGCAGCAGTGGGGGAATCAGCTGGGAGAATTTGTCCTCCCTCCCCCACCTCCATCACGCCCTATATTGTGACAAAAGGAAATATAAAAAAATCATGGAGTTGTTACTTACTGAATCTGTGGTAAATAGAATATCTAATGTGTTTTCATCCAGCATGTTGAGACAAAAATCAAATGATTCCGGCCTTCTTTTATCCCCAACTTTCAGTTGAGGTGTCTCTTCTAGCACCTTATAGTCCGCTGGGTAAAATAGCTTTTGAAGAAAGTCTCTGAAAGAATATTTACCATTTATATAAGACACATTAGCATAATCTAGTTCCAAGATAGAAAAAAAAAATAATACACTTAATGAAATAATTATCACACATTTGTACATTACATTATTTGTCAAAATGCACATTAATACTGTAGAACAATAAATGATCGAAATTAATTCAATGTGAACACAGATTAATTATTAATCTGTGTTCACACTAAATAAGTTTTGACTAAGGTCAAAAGATAAATAATTTACAGTGCAAAAATGTATGTATATCCAGTATATTTCTTTGCATACAGACCATTAAAAGGCTATAACTAAAATGCCAACCCTTTCTTTCATAAAATTTAGGTCAGTTGGGCATGACCAAAACAATTTTTTTTTTGGCCTAAAAGGTCTGTTAAAATAAGCTGTAATATAATTGTTTTTAAATGTTATTGTTATTGTTGATAATGTATGTTGCATGTTTTAAGTGATGACTATTTGGTGTTCCAGACAGATGGTATAACTTCAAGGGAAGCATGAAGTTGAGAGTGCAACAGGAATATGGGAGGATTAGAAAGTCATGGCTGAAACAAGATCTCTGGGCAATGGGGCTCTATCTTCTTAATAAGGAGCTAACTTTAGACTTGAAGGCTATATGCTTCTCCAGCTCAGTTGGTATGTCCGTCGGCCGACAATTCCAACTTGGCTCCAATTTTAAAAGAAAATAACATTGGCCGTATTCGACCGGTCGTTCTTCATTAAACCACGCCCATCTGCGCAGTGCTAAAATCCTGCTTAAATAAGACGACCAGTCGAAAAGAAAACTCGTAAATACTTAACAAACCAAAATGGCTGCATATATACGTACTGCGTAATCAAGGTTGCTTGTGGCAGTATGGGTTTTTCATAATAAAAATGTTTCCATCCAGTTTTTGAATTCTGTTAGCCTACAATTATTTTTTGACTTCATGTGGTTAAAATATTATAATTTTATTTTAATCTAAATTATATTATGCAAATCTGCCATGTTTGTTCTGGTCACGTGGATAACTTAACGCTGATGAACACTCTGGTTTATGTTAATTTTCGTTGTCAACAAGTATATTTTATGAACCAGTCAAATGAAAATAATACTCAACAAAAAATTGTAGTCAAAAGTCGAAATGAACCAGTCAAATAAGCCCATTGAATATAAAATAATAATTATTATTTAATACTTTTTTCTATAACTTTACACATAGCCATTCAAATGTTGTATTGCCTTTACCAGAGTGAGTAAAGAGCATTAGAAAGGAATAATCTTGAATTATACAAAATGCAACAACACTGGGTTCATTTGGCATACGATTAATATATTATTTTTGATTATTTTTAGCAATTTATATCAAACTTCTTGTCATCAAATGTATAAATTTTTTATTGTATTTCAATGCATGGCCACAGGTAAGAACAACACGCTGTGTTAGCAGGAAAACATTAAAATCCTGTTCCTATTTTAATGCATCCTGGATTTGTATTCGGCACTCCTATGAAGTGCGCTACAATCCAGGATGCAACCTAACAAAGAAAATCAGTTTGATGAAATAGAAAGATCAATAATTACTGGAAACAAAAACATACATATGTTCTTCTGAACAATAATGTAGCTTTTAGTTCTATACATCGATCAAATCTTTCAGTTACTTTGCTAATGTCTTTTTTTTAGTTTAAGACTGACGTCAACACTTTACTGAATTGCACACCAAGTAAAATTACGACTAAAACAGAAATAATATAATTATAAATACAATGATTATTTTTTACTTTTGTTATCAATAATATATATTTAGTATAGAGTAGTTATTTGATTCTTTCTGTTTTGTTTTTGTTTTTGTTTTTGTTTATTTTTTTTGTATTGTTTCATAAACTAAAAGCTGGAGACTGTTTGAATAGGCAACAACATGCCCTCTCCCTCATTTACCTCCTAAATTTCATTTTCTTTTTTACATGGAGGAAAAAGGAAAAATATTTAAAATTAAGTCTAGGAGTGCCATCTTACCATCTAGAGGTTCCACAGCCATATCTTTTTCTTTCCTTGAACATATCTATTTCAGATTGTTTCCTCATTCCTTCCATTGTATTGCTCATTAAACTGGTAACTATCCAGTGAAGGATAGTATTCACTGTCACTGTGTATATTATATAAATTTATTGTGTACTGCCACTTAATTCTGTCTGTAGTTTAAATTTGGAGAGGGGATGAGCTGTTCAGTGCATCTGCCTTTCTGTTTTTATTATTGTAGGAATAGGAATTTAGTTCAGTATAATGTTATTTCATAGGGTCTAATATTAAATACCATACCTTTGCCTGTCAGCCCTGAGTCCATAGCTGATTATAGTAGCTTTAAAAGAGAGTGTGCAACTCCCATAGAGCCTATCAATCATACATTTGCCAGTCAGCCCAGGATCCAGCTGATTTAGCTTTGCAGAGAGTATGCTCCACCCATAGAACCATATCAATATCATACTTGCCTGTCAGTAAAGGGTCCATAGCTGATTGTAGTAGCTTAACAAGGGATATGCTACCCCAATTGAGCCTAACAAAACTATACCTTGGACGGTCAGCCCAGGATCCATAGCTGAATATATCTTTGCAGGCTGTACTATTAGGCCTAAACAATATCATACCTTTGCCTGTCTGCCCAGGGTCCACAGCTGATTGTAGTAGCTTAACAGGGGATATGCTACCCCAATTGGGCCTAACAAAACTATACCTTGGACGGTCAGCCCAGGATCCATAGCTGAATATATCTTTCCAGGCTGTACTACTTCCATTGGCCTAAACAATATCATACCTTTGCCTGTCTGCCCATGGTCCATAGCTGATTGTCGTAGCTTTACCGCATGTCAAATGCATTGCCCATGCTGGTGGTGGCTCATTTTCCTGACCTTCTTTCACAAAACCTAAGCAGATTAGCATTAAAAAAAAAGACAATGTAAATATTTAAACACATAGTATGATTGGGAAGAGGGACCACTTTGAGTGGATTTGAATAGCTTGGTATGGTAGGATAAGATGATTGCTTTCCAACCCCAGGGTCCTGGGTTAAAATCCTGTCAGATTGCAGAATTCTTTCCTTGTAACACACCACTCCACAACCCTCATAAGGCCGATATAAAAAAAATCAAAAAATCTTGTGTTGGCCACGTTTTGGGAAAATCCCCCCAAAAAAAATTTGTAGGTCGGTAGGAAAAGTGTTTTTTTTTTTTAAACCAAAATGCCTAAAAAGTAGAAAATACAAAAAACAAAATACAACAATGACCATATTTAAATCTATATTGGAGAGGAAAATGAACACTGTCGAATCTGCCTACTGTCCAGCAAGAAAGGTCTATGCCAGTCTTTTTAGCTCACTAAAAAATTATATTTTGTTGCAGTCAAAAAAATAAATAAATAAATAACATGCCGAACCTCAATTTCGTACATTTTGGGTCGGTCGGGCATGGCCAACACAATATTTTTATTTGGCCTTATGACAGTTTGTAATTTCTTTAAAAATATATTTTGTTGATATCCATTTAATACAGTAGTGCTTTGAAATTTATAACACAGTAGCTACAATCTACAGGAAGTCCTTGTAATCTACTTCAGTTACAGATTTTACTGGATAATACTATTTGTATACAGTGCATATCGTACTACAGTGGTATGTCAATAGTTAAAGTTTATTATATATACAATACATACTAGACATAATAATATTATGTAATACGGACTGGAATAATATTATATACTGTAACAGTAAATGCGGAGAATAGCTTGGAGGTTAAGATGCTTGCCTTCCAATCCCTGGGCCCTGGGTTCAATTCCTGTCACAGTAAAAGAATATTTTTTCACGAAAAAAAAAACAACTCCACTCCCTAAAACAATTAAGTTTCACAGATAATTATAATTTATTATTAAAGCTGTTGTTATTGGCAAAAAAAAAATGTCCTTGTTTCAACTTTATATTGAAAGCTACAGTACTATCCAATAGTCTGGTTTGCATAAAAATCGCTTCACGCCATCGCCAACTCCTCTGACAATGCTGATTGGTCAATTGAATAAGGCAGCGCTCGCAAATGTGTCAGTGACACCTACGCAGTGCAAGGATTGTAGTGAAAAAAACGCTGTAGCAACTGTGTAGCAATTGTATGGAAACTAGGCTTTATCAATGCAAAGTACACAATTAAAACATTCCATTCAGAGCCTTGTGGATAGAAGGCTCTCTACAAATATTCTTCCATTACCATTTTCACCACTGCATTATATTTGTATAGGTTATCAAAAACATGTACGTGTACTGTTTTAAATGTTTCAAATTATTTTTAAGATAAAGTGGGCTGTTCCTACCTGGCTCATCAAAGAAATAATGTATATCAAAATTGTTAGACTGCAAGACCACAAATCCCTCGCCCATAAAACGTGGTGGACTGCAAATAGAAAATAGTATGCATTAACACGTTCGCTGCCAGAGACGAGTATACTCGTTCCACAAGGTGTTGCTGAGGGCGCTGGGGACGATTATACTCGTTAAAATCGGGGTAACATTCTTTGTTATACATTGTAGAACTACAGACTTAACGGCTGGTAGTTCAGGGAAGACACACCTAGATGTTAACGTACAAATAACGTATATGTGTTTGTTGTGTTATGTTGTCGGCAGTACACTTGATTGCACGAGTCTGAACATATACCAACACTTGGAAAAAGCGAACAAAAAAACTTGCACTGTTCTGTCCAAGTGCCAGCGACGAGTTCACTCGTGCTCTAATATTTTCCCGCCAATTTATTCAACACACCATTTTGATAATATTATTATAAAATTTTAAAATTTATGTTTGTACATGTAAAATTGTTTTAGCACACGAGAAGGAACCTAAAAAAAGGTCTAGCAGTAAACATGTTAACAATTGTATGTACGTAATTTATGCCTATATGCTTTTGTACATTACAAAAATTTATGTTAGTTTTACATAAACCTCATGAAAAGATAAAAAAATGAAAGTTCAAGAATTATATTATTTGATACATACAAAAATGATGGACAGTGTAAAAAAAAAATAATACAAAATAGGAGCGTAAGCTTTAATATCAAACTACAAAAAAAAAAATTCAGGAAAAACACACATGACTAGCAGTGGGTAGTTACCTGTCTCTAGAAGAAAGTGCAATTGTTATATAGTACACATTAAATTTTAAATAATTATGTAAAATTGTGAAGAATCACCAATCTCGATATCAATAACTGATTGCAATTTAGCACTTCATATGTCTGGATAACAGCTTACAAAATATGCACTCACTGCTATCTGGTGGTAGCCACTGTGTGTGTGCTTAACCGTGGAGATCTCTAGGTCCCCGGTTCAATTCCCATCGCTGCCTCTAATTGTGTTTCAGCTAGAGGGCTGAAATGCAAGTTACAATAGTGCACCGTCTTTCGGATGAGAAGTTTAAGCCGTTGGTCTCGTGTGCATTTATGGCCCCTCTGCACATTAAAGAACGCAGTACACTCTTTGGAAAAAAGTAGGGGATTGTCTCCTGGTGTACTGCCAAATCACCACCAGAAGGACCCCACTGGAAATAAGACCTTGGTATTTACACCAAATAAATCCTATCCAATCCAATCAATTTAGTCACGGATAGACAGACAATGTGGATAATGTACCACGCCAAAGAAATAAGTGATCTGTCTCATACTCGAACCAATTATCTTTCATTGAGATGGAAGCCCACATCATTATCATGGCACCACTAAATATATTGGTTTTGTTTTTTTGGTTTTTTTTTGTTTTTTTGTTTTTTTTTTCAGCTAGCAAAGGTACTATAACTTGCTAATGAATTAATTTATATACACTGTCTGATGGTTTATAAACTTGTTCAAATTCAATTCTTTATTTGTTTATATTACGAAAAATTCCTATGATTTTGAGATATTTAAAATCCACTAGTCTAAAGATTCAAGTATGACTTTAGCCAGAAAGCCACAACTTTCATTTCTTAATCCATGAGACAATGGACTATTTACTTACTCAACTTGCTCTCCCTCAAACTTTGGACTGGGCGAAAACATAACTTTCAGGCCTTCTCCTTTACACTTGATATCATGGGAGAACTCATCATGTGGAACTGAAGCAGCTTTGGTTGTGTACACAAAGTGCGTCTCCTCTGCTCCTATCCGAAGCACCGTAGGCGTAAGCTGGTTACCAAAAACAATATGGCCCTGAAAATAATAAAGGTTAGATATTACTATTGTTGTCATTATACAGTATTCTACTATTTATTTTTAAAACACACAAATGGGCGAGTGGTGGTAGTGATGTTGGTTGTGATGTTAGTGATGATGGTTGTGGTTGCAGTGACGGTGGTTGTGGCGATGGAATACCAGCAGTAGTAACAACTTCACCGCACTTCAAAACAAGTCAACTATGAACTACTGTATGTATAAGAAGTAACAAAGTGCGTCTCTTCACATTAAATTTTAAAGTCTAGAAGAAGCCTTTGAGAGAGCAGCTTAGCTCAGTCGGCTAATCTGGTGGTACTCTTCAGAAAAGAGTAGGGGATTGTCTCCCGGTGTACTGCCCAATCACCACCAGAAGTACCCCACTGGAAATAAGTCGTCTTCTAGACTTTCATGGGCTATCCTTGGTGTTTACACCGAATAAATCCAATCCAAGTAAAGGTTTAGTAGTAGAGACCATGGTGATATATAACATGTAATCAAGAATACATGAATTAATACTTCTTTGCATTAAACGATTGTCTTACTGTAAATATGTCAACTTTTATCACACGAAAAAAGTCCCTCCATAATCCTTCTTGCTTGGTAGAATTCAATTCTGATGAGGAACTACTGTAAAAAACAAAGAAAACAAATATGAAAATGGGAGCACTTTGTTTCAACTAACACATTTACTTATTCTTACAATGAACATACTCGGAATAATGAGGTAGACTACAGTATGATTCCATGTTTAAGCATTTATTGGATCATCTTTGGAATGAGGAAACACTGACAGTGATTACAAAAAAATGTTATACTATGCAAATGAGGGGATTTTACAAAGCTAGTATACAGTATAAACAATAGAGATTATGAGAGTTGGGATAGATTAAAAGCAGATAAGCAGTTCCAACAACCCTCTTGTTGCTTTCAGAACAGTTTACATTTAGGTTTTGGGCAATGAATAGCAAGAGCTTCCTTAAATAGCAAATGCGACCAGAGTTTGGTGAACTATCATTTATTTTAGTGTTAGAATATAATTATTTGGGATTTGCAATTAACAAGGAAATTGTCCTTGTGTTTGGCAAATTGTAAAGTCTTAAAATATATTTTAAGACTTTACAATTGGCCTAACACAAAGACAATATCCTTGTTAAGCAAATTGTAAAGTCTTGAAATATATTGAAAATCTTCAAAAGACTCACCATGATTGCGAATTACACTGTTAAGAGATATGTTCTAATAATTCACTTTTTAGGAGTGAGCTTTCACAAACTGGCTCCTTCTAAAGCAATCAATTATCCATTGTGTAGAATCTTGCATAATACTGTTAAACAGTACAGCTTACTGAATAATGAAACTTGATAATGCAACATTTATTTGACATAAATTTTAATGTTTATTAACAGCAAACAAAACTGTTCCTGGGAAATTAATAAATTACCACCAAAGATCTATATAATAACAAGATAGAGGACTTCAATTTTTCCACGCAAATTCTGTAACAAATGCAGTGTAGCAGGCCATTTCGCAAAAACAATTTTCAACTCATGAACCATCTTATAAACTATAGCACATCTCACGATTTCTCTGGGCAAATTCTATAACAAACATAGTAACAACTAGGACGCCCTCTCTAAAAAACCATTATTTTTATGCTTCTTTGTACTGTATGTTGACACTTCTATTTGTTAATTGTAAAATCGCAGAGACCATTTGTTATTATAAGATCTTTGATTACCACAATTCTTGCATTTTATTGGTTATGACTCACCTACTAATTTTAATTGTATCGTCATTTGGATTATCAACATTAAGACCAAATAAGTACTCTAGGTTTGCATAGAGGGTTGAGCGATTATAACAGTGAAGTTCAAATCCATTAAGTAATATGTTCAGGCGTGTAGAATGGGAACCATCTGAAACTAAAACAAAGGGATTTTAAAATTGCCGCAAAGGAACTCAGAAATTTAGGTCAGAAATATATATTTTTACATGGATGAGGCATATTGTGGCAAAATAGCTAAAGTTATAGACAGTGTACTTGGGTATGTATTCTTGAAAATTTCAAAATTAAGGGGCTCATTCATATTTTACATTTCAAGCCTTAATTACAAGTAAAATACAGCAAATTAGAGTCTCTAGATCAAGATAACATGCTCTTTCTGTGCAGACACTGTTTAGTGAAATTAACTAAAATTACGTGAAATAAATAGTTTGTTAACCATTTCTAAAACTAAAGACTTTAGTACATGATTAATCAGACATTAAACTTTCAATTTTATATGGTGCAAAAACATTGTTGATTTTTATGTCATTCTGAGCTCTCATATATTTTATACTCATTTCCATATTACTGGTCTGTGCAACAACTAGCCATTTTGCTTCGTATTTTTTATTTTTTTGATATAATATAATCATGAAAAAATAAACAGGCAATCAAAACCAAAATTAAAATGTACAGAGTTAATATTACCAGGATATAATCCTCTATACAGAGAATTCATTCCCTGGGAGGTTAAAAACAAACTAATAGAGTTTCACATTTACTGGGTCATTTTCTGAAATAGGAAAATTACATACAACATGAGACAATAATAATAAACTTGCTGTAATAGGGATGCAACTTTTAAATATAGTACAAATAAACAATGGTAGGTAGGTTGAATATGCAACAGAATGTGTTTAAGGAAGAAAAAAGTTAAATCTCCTTGAATGAATTTACTAAATCAAATTAAATAAATAGAAATTCTACAATCTCTACACAAAATGGAACCAGTTTGTTGAACAATCACATGTTTTTGGATTTAAAGGATTTAAAATTAAATATTGTAATTCAAAATGCTTATTGTTACAGATGGACACTTTTCCAAAACTTTCAATTTTAATTCTCCAAAAACATTTTATGCCACTCTTAGAGTCTTACCTGGTTGACTATGTATTATATGGAAGAATAGTGGACACTCTATCTTACAAAAAAAATTTGTGCGGATTGATATTGTTACTAAAAATAGAACAGCGAAAATGTGAGTGTTACGGACGGACAAGATAGAATTAGCTGTTTCTAATTTTTACAACTTAGCAGAAATTTCTATCTAGCCGGGAAGCAAGAGCTGAAAAAAAATTTTCATTGTTAAAGTAAGTTATTTTACTTGTCTATTAGTGAGACTAAATATGGTTACTAAATACTTCCTTGACTTTGAGTTATTAATGAAAAGAAAATGTTATGGACGGACATTTTTGTTGTGTTACGGTTGCAACAAATGTTCTAATGATAAATATTAATGATAAAATTAGATTTTTAAAATGATAATTCACTTTTCTTAAATTTAGGATTATAGCAGCCTCTCTAATGATGATTGTTTGTAAAATATTTTATGTTCAAGCAGTTGTAGAGTACATAAACTGATATTCATTATAACCTACAGTAGGCCCTATATAATTGCAATAATTTTAGAGAAAATAAGTTATTAAACTATAAGTAATATCTTGAATTAATAAAACTTTATATTTTCATAAATAAGTTGATTAAATTGCTACCTTTGAACATTTTTTTATTAATTTTGTAATTATAATTATATTGGAGATAGGTAATAATCTTTTTTTAGTTGTAATCTATTGTATAGAAACATTGATTGCTGTTGAGTGTCAGATTTTATAATATAGGTCATACAAATGTTGAATCCTGCAGTATAGAAATAAAAAGATGTACAGCCTGCTGTGTGTAAAGTGCTTTTGGTTCAGCCAACATCTACAAACCACTTGAACAAAGTCCAGTGTTTTGACCAATAAGTTGTGATAAGTTCACAAGGGGTGCATAGTATGGAATCATTAATAATAATTAAATCAATATATCAACCAATTATGACATCAATTGATTTGTGAACTAAATTCAATTAATCAAAGAGACATTTTTATAGTTATGAAATTGATATAATAACATTTCTTAAATTTAGTAAAGTTAATTCTATTTTTATAGTATACTAAGACTCAAGCACCCTAGCAATATTTCCTTATAATTTTATTACTATTATTATCTTTATTGTTATTGTGGACTCTCAAAACTATCAAGATATATAGTACATAAAGTAAAGTAATTCTAAGTTTTTTTGCAAACTCTAGATATTTCAAGTCCAACGTCTTACCACTGTGATACAATGTTTTACAAATTGTGGCAAAGACAAGCCAAACCAGTCACTCGTCGCAAATCGTGTTTCCGAGAAAATGGCTAAAACATGCTGGAATGTCAAAGTTTTAAAAATCTATTTTATTGCACTAAACTAATCTTTATATATCTACACATTATTCTATGCTGTTATTTTCACCATTTCCAATATTAAAACAATACTTTTTAAGGATTTAAAGATAGTTTCTGCATGAGAAATGCCTGAAATCATAAACTTTGACAGTTAATTTCTCATATATTGTTCTTTAAACAGCTGTGTGGTTAAACGCTTGTAACTCCATAAGGAAATGTCAGATTTGAATGATTTTTTTACCATTTTATAGCTATTATTTTACTTTCTAACACTGTATTAATAACTCAAAATCAATTTTTGCGACGAGTGACTAGTTTGGCTTGTCTTTGACAAAATTGTTAATACAAAATACATGCATAATAAAGACAAAACTAACTAACTAACTACAAAATACATGGTTTTGTATGTTAGTGTTGTCCAACCATAATAGAAAATAATCAATATAAACAAATCAATCAACCACCAGTGAGTTATTGTAATTATTTTATGTTGTGGCATATTCTTAAAGTTAATGATTTAGCGAACTGCATCAAGGGATAGGCAATAGTAGTGATATAACATAACAATACGGAAATAGACGAAAATGCTACAAAAATTTATCATGGATTAGACCCATAAATAAATACTGTAGGTCTAAAGTCCAAAACAAATGACATTTCCTTTAGGATCTTTGGTTTACACTGTCCCTACACAACTTGTATTTGTCAGATTACTGAAATTGAATTTCCTTGTTGCAGTATTAAATTTTCAAAAATATTTAAACAAATAGATATCAACAATAACAATAATTTTAACTATAAAATACTAATTATAAAGTTAACTATTATAGATATTTATTGCTGCGAAGCAGTCAATTCATATTCTTGACAGCAATTTGACCTCTGAAAGGTCATTGTTTTTCAAAAAACAAGGGCCTAAGATGACTGAAAAGTTTCCTTCTCTCGTTCTGCCGGGTAAAATCAATTACTTTAGGCGACGCTTGTAGACTAACCAACACGTACCAACGTCGCTCTAGCCTTATCCTACTCTAAGCCTAGACTAGCTAGGATGGAATAGGCCTAGCTTTGAATGGACGAAGGTCCCAATGAAAAACAATGTCGCTCCTTGATAGAACATTGTCTATTTAACATCACAATAATTCATTATTAGACCTATAGTTGTTTTTTGAATTGTACTCCACAGATCTCAGCCGATACCTCGCACAACTCGTGTAACGTCTCGTATCTATTGTCGTGACGTCATGGCTCGCTGGCTCACACTTGCGATGTCTCTTTGGTAATCAACTACATTTTCCACATATATAGAAATTTTTGAAACTTTATAAAAAAAAACCTAAACCATAATTCACCACTATAGACACTTTTTGACAAAAATGAAAAATTACGACTATGTTACCCAATGAGAAGTGTTAGACAATGGGTCGTGTCTCATATTACATTATATTTTTATTATTCATTATTTTCACTTGACTCGCATAAATAATTTTGTTCGAAGAACATTTATATGCAGTTGTACTTCGCAGCACTTCACTTGCAATTTGCAATTTCTAGTTACAACATTATTAATTAAAACATTAGTATTTTAATTCATGATACAGCTCAATAAGTATAGTACATTTAAAAAAAAAAGAAGCATGAAATGGATAATTATAATAGAACATCCATATGTCTCTTCAATTATCTCTAAAGAGCTGAAATTATAATTATCAACACATCATTTTATAAGTCATTTCTCTTGCATTAATAGAACTAGGCATTTAATTTAAATGCATTCTGTTGGAACGTGCATATTTCTTTGATTGTGCATTTGAGAGGAGACACTCTAACCTTAAATCTAAAGATAAGCAAAATTCATGTTACAATAGCTGGTAAAAAATATATACTTCTTGTTAATTGAAAAAACAGACAAGATCCCGCCACCAACCTGGGAACTTACAAAAGATGAAATACCCTGCTATGCTACAGTGCCCTGTATTTTCTTTTCTGATATCGGGTGTTATTCCATATTTTTATTTTGGCAAAATGTTGCGTACAGTACAATAAAATAAATAATAATAATAATAATAATAATAGATGGACTTATATAGTGAAAATAAACGAGGTCTGTATGCGCTTGACAATATTGTAGTCAAGAAAACAGAGAAAAAAAGCAGAGAAAAAAAAAAACAACACCAAGCTAGCACCCAAACCGAAGTATGGGGTTACACCATCACCGCCAACCGGAGATCTGTGTTTACAGTATGTACTCCGGTTAGCATCGGAGTCTTTTCTGGAATATTAGTATTTGTGTTGGTATGAACTTCAAATCTTAATGAGAAATAAAATATGATGATGATAATAATTACTGAAGAAAAAATAAATTATGAACGTCAATTGTTTTTGTTTTTTTGGTTTTTTTTTGTTTTTTTTTTTTAATTTGCATATTCAACATATTTTTGAAATGTTTGTATTTATTTGAATCACTGTAAGTTGTAATTTCTACCAGCAATTCAGCAGTTTTGCTGCCATTTTAAGGCGTTCAATAAATCTTATCTTATCTAATCTTATCTAACCAGGTTGTAAATTTTATTAGTAAAAATTTTGAGATCAAATAGGAATGAATCTGTAATCTCTACACAAAGATTATTTATAACAACAGTACTTAGTTATTTCCAAGTGTTTACATTTTCAAATCAACTACAAATCAGGCCATAGAATGTAAAGTATAAAGTAGCCATATAAAGTTGAGGGGAGGGTTGATTTACCTTGTTCAGCTTTTTAGGTAAGGTAAGGTAGGAGAATAACCCATAACTCATAGAATCATTGTGCTGAATTGCGTATTGGCACGTGGTCCATAACTACCTAGCAGCAGTAAAAAAGTGCATATACATCAGCTACATGTTCATACGTAACCCCTATCTCTTCCGAAAAATGCAGCGGGTTCTTTAAAGTGCACACGAGCGACATGTGTACTGTATGATGGACCTCCGTTTTAAGTCTCTTATCTGAAAAGACTTGTTTCTACAACGAAAGTCTGGGCGCAGAGCAGCTGGAACCAGCGCCGTTGTTAAGGCTGTAGTATAGTGGTACTCTATTGTACCTTACCGCTCGGCCATGCGACTCGCCATTTAATATCCATCTACGCGAAATTGCAAATAGGGATAAACAACATGCCTGAAAACAAACACCAAATAAGATAGTATAATACATACTCCAAGTATTTAATATTTCGACATTAATTATGTCATCCTCCTGATGATGACATAATTAACGTCGAAATATTGAATCCGGACACGATGGTGTGCATTTCGATACTTAGGAGTATGTATTATACATACTATCTTATCTGAGATTAATCAGCGGACCTTTCGGTAAACACCAAAAATTCAGAACCAATGTCTGAAAAGATTCTCATTGCTTTTTTTTACAAACAGGGCAACACACACACATGCACACACACACACACATTATCAAGTTCATTATACATTGTTTCCTACCACTATGCAAAAGAACCAAAAAATGAATACAGTAATCTATTGTGATTGCTCTATATACCTTGCAGAGAAGTCATTGGTGATATAAGCAACATCTCTGAACATTAACTTGCCAGACAGGATGGAAACTGATATCGAACCTGAAAGCAAATAAAAAAAAAGTTTAATAATGAATAATTTTTTAACCTGTTTTTCCTTCCATTTATAATATCAAACAGCAAAGTACTGTAACAATCTGTGACCCGTAACAGTAAACTGAAAAAAACTTACTTTTGGAGTAAAAAAAAGAAAAAAGAAAAAGAAAGAAAAGAAAAAAATTGATCACCCAAAAGGCGTCAGACGTTATGTTCGCGCATCTAGAACACAGAAATTTTGTGGCGGCATGACCCCGGACCACTTAGAGTATTGTTATCCCACTTTCGGGCCCCCTACCCCTTTTGAACATCTCTGGATCCACACCTGGCTTGTGTTGACTGCCTGACAGAGCTTTTTTGGTGTACTCCCCGGGGTGAGCCACTAAACCTAGATCCGAGTGCAACCTAACGTACCTCGGGCAAATTAATTCATCCCACCAAGTGCGAGATGCCCAGTGAGACACGCTGTTGCTGACGCAATGCTAGTCTGACTCTAGTGTGCACTTGGGGTCGGCCGACGGTTCTGACGCATGGTGAATCAGACCATAAACACGAAAATTCTTATTATGATAACCTATTTACAGTTGCAATTTGAGCATTTTTTAGACCCTAAAAACGTAACGTATTACGTTCCTGTTTTAGGGATAACTAATTCTTTTTGTGTGACTTTGGTCGCATGTGTTCCTATAGTATGTGGAGAAACAATTCACTTTTGGGAGACTTAATTTCTATCTTTAGCTTATGATGCAATGGTATCCCATAATTCCTCTTTCGTAATTACTCTCGCAACTTACACGTGAGACGATAAATACAGTATAGTGACTACAGCCCCCACAGTACACACAAAAAGCTTACCTATGCGTATGGAACCATGTTGATGGAACTTATTTAAAATAGCGGTGATGACAATGCCAAAGATTCTGGAGTTATAGTAGATGATGTAAAGCACCCATATCGCAGTGAATACAAGAACCAAAATGAGAACCAGCGACTCTTTAAGTAGGTTACCCAAAGTATCCTCATTTCCAGTTGGTGGACTGGTGGTAAATATCATCTTTCTGATTGGCTAGAACTTGTTAGAAAAAATAGCCATCTGTAAAGCCAAGAAAAAAAAAATATTTTCCAATCCATAGTTGAATTTGAAGGTGAATTGCTTAATTTATGATATTCTTGAAAAAAAATAATTAAAATTTTTTTTTTGTTTAGTAAGTTATGACACAGTGCACTAAAAAAAACAAAAACAAAAAAAAATACAATAAAACAAAGTACAAAAACATATTTGCACACAAAAACCAAAAAGATGCTTTTCAAAATTACAGGTAAACCAACTACCAAGTGTAGCGAAGGAAAGCATTTTATATAATTTTCATTTCATTTATCTTATTGACACAAACGGCCAAGGTGCTGTGTCAGCAACAGAGCGCCATAACACCAAAAGCGGTGTCCACAGCCAATGGAGGCCACTGTACAACAGGGTACAATAAAATTTCCAATATTATAATCTGTACAAGCAATTATTCGAATTCATGAAAACATTAAAATAAAAAAAAAAATTAATATTTAAAATTAAAAATTTTAAATTTGTATTGATGCAATACAGTACAAATTCAATTTGCAATCTACATAGAATAGGCCTACAGTAAGTTATTAATTAATATTACAATCCCCCAACCAGCCACACTGAAAATATTCTAAGTAAAAACAAAACATGGCATTTTCTAAATTGCTTTACTGTTAAAAATCTTCTCATCACTTCTTTTGATAGCAAACCCCTTCACAGTTCAATCACATCACCCATTATCTTCCAACCCTTACTCGCTCCAATGTCAAGGAAGCATGTTGTACAGGGCTTACAATTAAAATTGATATATATCTAACCTGCTTATGATAGTCTATTTCAAGATACTTGACTGTATAAACTGGCTATTCCCAATTGACAGTTCTATTTTCTTTGTGGGGGTGTTCAGTAGGGAACATTGGCAACAGTCGTTTTAACTGGGTATGAAACCGACTGTATTTTTTTCTTTTTCACCTGAAGGACCCAACCAAACAAATATGGTAGAAACAGCAGGAACCTGGATTACAATGTACTATCTACAAATACATGAATTGACAATACTATAAAGTATTGACCTTACACTTTGTGTAAATAGATGCACCATTATTATTGATAAGAATAGGACATTATGGTACACTACAGTTGCAGACAGTACGGTACCTGTTTGTACAGTGTAACCATTATGCCCAGTGTATACAAATAACATGTCACTGTTTTTTTTTTCATATATTTGTAGCAACTAGAATACTCTAAACACATCCCAACAAAATTACTTAACAAACAAGATTGATGTAATTAGATTCTAAACTGTTGTAAAAAAAAAACTGTTGACTCAAGAAGATTTCTTCCTCTTTTTCCTGTTTACATTTTGACAGAATGTAAACTATACGGTTTTAAAAAGATTTTTTTAAACATTTTTCATAAATACAATTTCAATATTTAAATGAATATGATATTAATTTTATTGTGGTCTTAGTGTGCGACAGCGATTTCTGATATTTATATATTGAAAATATACTGTTTAGGCATTTTAAATAATTCATATATTACTGTGGCCTTTAATAATAATATAATAATAATAATAATAATAATAATAATAATATAATAATAATAATGATAATAATAATAATAATAATAATAATAATAATAATAATAGTTCATTCTTATGTAGCGTAATTTACCTGTAGGCCTATAAATTATTACAACTGTACTTTAATTGTTATCATTAATTACAATCAACCGTGGTTGAATTTTACAAAAATGATATATTTTTATCTTTTTTTTCAATATTATTATTTTTATATTATTATTATTATTATTATTATTATTATTATTATTATTATTATTATTATTATTATTATTATTATCATCATTATTATCACTATTATTATTATTATTATTATTATTATTATTAGTAGTAGTGGTAGTACTTAGTAGTAGTACTATTAGGCCTATTCACCTTGGTCATTAAATGTCTATGTCTATAGAATAAGCTTAATATGTTTGATGACAGAATACTGTAGTACGCGAATAGGACAAACTACAATCACAGTTCAAAAGTCAAGTGGCACAGTGCAAAAGTCAAGTGGCGCAGTGCAAAACTAAAGTGGTGGCACACGCATTTTGAGTTTGCACTGCGCCACTTTAGTTTTGCACTGCGCCACTTGACTTTTGCACTGCGACTGACTTTTGCACTGCACCACTTGTAATTTGTCCTTTTGGCGTTCCATATATCTACGGTACACCCAGAAGTACAAGTGGGTACCTAGTAGGTTCAAACACAACTGCGCTGATTACTAGCTGCAATATTATGGAACTCTTCCCAGGTATGAGTATGTGTTCCATATGTGTTTGATCCAATGACCGGGGTAGTAGTGACACTTTATGCATAAAGCCCTACATAAGACCCACATAATATTATTATTATTTGCTTGTTGTTTTCCCGCTAAATTTAAAACACCTTTTTTTGGGTATTCTCTACAGTTATTCTGTGAATTAGTTCAATCTCATTGTTCCATACAGCCAATTAAAACCATTAGTCAAAAATTGCAAAAAGTAGAAACTGATTCTAATTTATTTCAGTTTTTCACAGCAGAAAAATGTGTAAAATTTGTAATTTAAACAACACATCAGTTAGTTAGTCCACTGTACTTTGTGATGTGTATAATAATAGCTCCTACGTTTGACTAATTTGTCTGTTCACTGCAAACCAAATGTGTACGGTTTTTATTTCTATTTTTAATCATAATAATTCATGGTATTGATGGATTTTTATCAGTAATATTTCATAGTTTTATATTTAAAAGTACTTTTTTAGAAAAATGATTCATGGGTGTTTAATTAACATTATATTCTGTAAAAAATTATGTAACTGTAATGTACTTCATTGGCTGTCTGCAATTATAAGCAATTAATCAACTTTGCCTAAATTTCTCTATTTACACAGTGCAGTTGAATCTGAATTCAATGTATACTATAGTTAAAACAGAATACAGTCTCTAGGCTCTCAGAATATTGAGTGGTGGTTCAAGTGACGGTCAGACAGTGAAACATGATGATGATGATAGATGCCATTTGAGGTCTCCCCACAAACAATAGGTAATCCCTTGTTGGTTTATTTTTAGACTATAGTTGAAAATTATATCAATAGACTATACACAAATTAAATTGATTAGGCCATCAATTAGCATGATTATAAATTCTTTCTTGAAGGTCACTTCTATCTAACTCAATACAGTAGTACAAGATTACAATAGTTCAAGAGCATTCTACAGTATTAGCAAATAAATAATTGCCTACAGTAGGCCTACACTGCAGTATCTCTAAATATAAATGTATAGACTATGTTTCTGCAAATATTCACAACAACTACCTGTATGTGATTATTAATGTTAATAATTAAGCTGGGCAAAACTTAAGACTTTAAAACTTCTGACACATTGTGTTTCTGAGAGTGGATAATCTCCCTTGACCCTGTTCAAATCCATTGTTTAAACTTTGTTGGTGTTCAATGACAATTAGTCATATCTTGATATTAAATGTTACACATACCAGCAAAGAAATTTCTACCTGCTATTGGAGAACCATTTATAGCAAATTAAATTGCAAGTTGATGACATATTGCACGACTTTAATTCCTACTTTTAGTTCCTCATAACCCAGCCCAGTTGAACACAAAATTGGGCGATTTTTTCATGGGCTTTACCCATGAGAATCAGATCATAGCCTACAGGCCCACACTAATAGATACCTCCATGGTTAGACTGTATATCTCTTGTGCAGTCAGATGCTTCATACTGCCACATGTAAAGTCAGGCTCCGGAGGAAAAAATTTTTTGATATGTTATAGAACTGATTTTTCTAAGACAGAAAAAAGTTGTTTGACGAAAAACTGGGGAATGGTGTATGAGATACAGATTTTTTAATATTTAAAAACTGGGGAAAAAAGGGGCGTAACTGCCCATTTTTACACCTTATTCCCCCAGTTTTTAAATATTAAAAAATCTGTATCTCATTCACCATTCCCCAGTTTTTCGTCAAACATTTTTTTTCTGTCTTAGAAAAATCAGTTCTACAACATATCAAACAATTTTTTTCCTCCGGAGCCTGACTTTAAAAACCTCGAAAGTTAGGGTATTTTGGGTGCGGGCTTAATACCCAGGTGGAGATTCAGCACTCAAAAGTTTAGGAGCTGTATTATCTGCCGGTGTATTAAAGCCAGCCACCAGAGAATAAAATTGTTTTGATACAGTATGTTGTGTAGAACTGATTTTTTTAAGACATGGAAAGCATATTTGAGGAAAGAAACGGTTAATGGGATTTTTAAATTTTAAAAACTGGTGGGGGGGGGGGGCAGGTTGAAAAGGCGGTGGTTACGCCCCTTGCTTTCGGAAAATTGATTTGGACAGATTTCTAGTGTACAGTTTTTGCATGGAGGATATTTTCCTCGCGCAGGCCTTACTTTACAGTCTGAGACTGTGTCTGGCGGTCTTTGGCCTACGCAATTCTATATGGAGAAAGAAATAATATGGTGCGCAGAATAGATTGCTTTTAATGATCAGCTCGGACTGCTACGGACAATTAGTACAGTAGATGGTGCCTAATGCTTACACAGGGAGCTCAGTTGGATTCGAAATTGTAAGTGCAATGTATGCAGTACGGAAGCAGGTTAACTCGGCCACAAGTCAACACGGCCACAGTCAACTCGGCCACAAGTCAACTCGGCCACAAGTCAACTCGGCCACAAGTCAACTCGGCCACAAATCAACTCGGCCACAAAAAGTTTGGCTACAGTCAAATCGGCCACAAGTCAACTCGGCCACAAGTTAACTCGGCCACAAGTCAACTCGGCCACAAGTTATTTATAATAAATAACATATATAGGCCTATAGAATAAAATAATTAAAATGAAATGTAAATATTACTCAGTTTTTGCATCCTTTTTCTTCAATATGATTGAAATGAAGTACACAGTATATATTTTAGTAAAATTTTGATCATCGTCGTGAGATCGTTGTATTAATTTCTTCACACTACTCTTATTCAACAGAGAAAACCCGCCACTTACAGAATGGAATAAAATCTGACAATAATGTAACATTAACAATTTAAGCAATCTTAATAATTAAGAAAAACACATTATTAATGTTTCATTTTTTTTCATGTTAAAACATTTACATAAAACATGAGTACATACTGTAGACCTAATCATAAAAAATTTAAATAGAAAAACCACATTATGATTTTTTAAATGTTACAAATTTATTTTAAATCCGACTAAAATCAAATAAATGTACGATGGTGTGCATTTCGATACTATTTTCTTTAGAACCACGCTCGTGGCCGAATTGACTTGTGGCCGAGTTGACTGTAGCCGAACTTTTTGTGGCCGAGTTGACTTGTGGCCGAGTTGACTTGTGGACGAGTTTGACTTGTGGCCGAGTTGACTTGTGGCCGAGTTGACTGTGACCGAGTTGACTGTGACCGAGTTGACTTGTGGCCTAGTTGGATAGGTAGATGAACACACGTGACCCCTTCACTGCATCAAACATGTTTGCACCTAAAAATATACCTACGGTAAGCGGCGTACGAAGAATGTGTCTACCGTGGGAACCTGTTTGTGGGAAAGCTTTTTTCCAATTTTTTTATAGGTAGTTTCTAGGCAACTAGTACATGGAATAAGCCTCGAAGTAGTGAATTTTTCCAATATTACTAAGAAGAATTAAAACAAACGTACAGTATGACTAACAATCTAGCCTCTAGGCCTATTGACTATTACTTAGGTCTATATCATCATAAATATTATAAGGAGAGGGGGAAATCATGTAGTCGACACAAGTGGGATTCTACAATTTTTGAAAATATTCTGTGCACAGTAAGTAGGGCGGGTAGGCCTAGGCCATCTCTCCTGAAGCAATGGAATATTTACCAAATAAGCTATGGTCTAGGACCGTCTATATACCAGGGAGATGTAAAAAATATTTTTTACATCTCCCTGTATATACTAGGCCTGTGGTGTAATGCTTCATATTAAAACTCCACCAGAAGTAGGCCCAAAAAATGGGGCTCCATACAAATTCCGCACAGCCGAACTTGTCGGCGGCCAAAGAAGTCATATCCCCAGGCATCTAGTAGGCCTAGGCCTAACGGAGTTGCCCGTCTCAAAATTGACATTTCACTAGCCTAATACCTAGGACCTACCTGTCTGTATTATCGCTACCACCAGGCCTGGATGGAACTCGGAGGAGCTTGTTGAAAGGAATTCGGTACGGGTACGCCCAGTTTATATGAATTCCGTTTATATTGCAATCAAATAACTCAACTGAGTGTACTAACTAAGTAGAAATTCAACCAGCTCATTGTTTTCTAGCTGACCAAATAGGCCTAAACTCGTATTTCATATTTTGAACACTTCCAAACATTTCACGTTGAACACTAGGCCTATAGAACATAAACAATCTAGCTACTCAGTTGTCAGTACAGCGGTAGTGGAGCAGCAGAATCATTATTTTTATAAACAAATGTAGAAATTGTCAATGAGGGCGGCGTGCAGTGAATCTGAAAGTTGCCAGGCTTTCAAGAAGAAAAGAAAAACTAGTACAAGATAGAGTTCTCCACACAAAAAAAAGTGTTCCACCGTGTGCCACCGAAATGCATGGTGGGAATACGAAAAATGGGACGCCCCCTACAGCTGGATCTAAAAAAACTTGTACCCAACTTTCGTTACCAAGTCGTCGCGTATTTTATTATCAATTCTCAACAAAGATAGTAGATATAAAAACAAACTGGAATAGACACCCACAGACAGTGACATCGGTGAATACATAACCTCCTTGGTGGCGGTAGAAATCGTTGCTATTATCCAAATAATACACAAAACAATTAAAGCATAATGATGAATCAGCAAAGAATAAAACAACAATACAGCGCAGAATCGCATGGCCGGACGCACTCTTAGTGAAAAAGTTTTCCTTCATTAGTGGAAAAGGAAGGGCGCCTTTTGCGTCTGGATATACTTAGCAACAGAAGGGGTACGTTGGGCACGAAGTATAGGAAACTTGCATGGTTAAAAAGAAGGGCGCCGCCTACGTTGGGCACGACTTCCGCCTCATTTTTACAATGCGAGAACTCTATCTTGTATTTCTAGTATCTTTGCTTCCCACCTCTAGTGTAACAATATTTTACAGCCTGCTTTACTTTTTATCACAGCAATTCAACTGTCGAATCGTTAATTCATTGAGTAATATTTTCTTGTTAGTAAAATCCAAGCTATTGGTAAGACCACATAATTTAACACAGGATAAATAAAATGTACGTAAACATTATTATATGATTTTAATTCTGGCAACTAGTATCGTTTGTTATTGTTTTGCAAGCTCGAGCGTATGTGGTTCATGAAGATAACATTTCGAGCGAATGCCACATGTGCGAATTTGGACGAATGACGGCATTCAACCGAATAATCAGACTCTTTGGTTAAGTCGGAACCACGGGGTCACTCGCTGCCCACACCGGCCATGGCCAGATCACTTTTTCTCATTATCTAGGCCCGTATCCTGGGGTTTTTTTTATGGTTCGGGAGAACCCCCCTTTTCTAGCAAACCCCCCTCTTTTCTGGCTAAACCTCCTCTTTAAATTTCCCAAATAAGTCCTCCAACCCAACTAATGCACTGCATACCCACCCAGACACAGACATTTTTAAACATATCTGCTTTTATAGCATTATTTAGATACATAAAGCACAAAAATCCTCTTGCTTTGGGGGTTTCGCCGACCCCACCGGGGCATTGACTGTGGACCTCGCGCCCAGAAAACCCCCTCTTGGAAGAACCTGGCTACAAATAACAAACACAATGAGCTACAATAAAATTTTGCTTTAGCGACCAATGCTGTCTCATCTCAGGGTGTTTAAATATTTATTTTTTTCTTTTAAAGAATGATATCAAAACCACATGCACCGGAATTCAAAGAATTGTCTATGTAGGCTTAATTCATTAAAAAAAAATATCTTACTACTGAATTTCTGACATTACGAAAGAAAATCATGGAGCGAGGCAACATGCAACCTATCTCCTTTTAGTGGTAAGTTTTGTTTTCCTTTTCATCGAATACACGCTTCACATACGGTACTAGAGAGTAACAACCGAAGTGAGCGCACCCTCTAGATAATAATAGTAATAATAATAATAGTAATAATAATAATAATAATAATAATAATAATAATAATAATAATAATAATAATAATAATAGTAATAATAATAATAATAATAATAATAAAAATAATACTAATGATAATAATAGGCCTAATAATAATAACCCAATTTAATCAATTAATCATTTTATTTTAACATTGTTTTATAATTTGAGATATATAGATTCTTAGTTATTATAATAACAATATTAATTATAATGATGATGATAATAATAATAATAATAATAATAATAATAATAATAATAATGACAATAACAATAGTAATAATAATAATAACCTAATAATAGTTCATTCTTATAGCGCATATCAAGTTCAATGCGCTGTAAAACAGAATATGGATATAATGTTAAATTTGAAAAACATGAGGGGAAAGGAAGGTCTTAGCAAAGCAATTAAAATTAGGCTGGTCTATAAAGTTACTTATATACACTTATATTGCTGATTTTACTGTAACACAAACTATAAATTCTCATGTGTATTATGAATAGTTTGACATATGCACCTAGGGACAGTTGGGACAGTCCCACACAAATGTTCTAATGGGTCCACAAATAATGGGTCCACATTTAAAAAAAATCAAAATTATGCAGTTTTGTTATGCATTAATGACTCCACTTTAGGATCCAGATTTCTGATATTGCCTAAAATGGGTAAACCTTTTAGAAAATCAGGGTCAAGATTTTTAATATCTTTGTGTTAAATAGTACAACTTTTAGAAAATGAGTCCACATTATTTGGATTTACACGTAAAAGTGAGTCCACCCTGATATTGTCCCCGCGATATTTAAAAATCCTGGCTACGGATTACCCCCCCCCCCCAAGACAGCCCCCAACCCTCCTACCAAACCCTTTCTTCCATTTCGTCGATGATCGACTACACCATGGGTTTTAACTTGTTATTTTATTTGTATATCAGAGGTAATCTTGGAGGCTGTTGTTTTAATAATAAACACTCAATTTCCGCTCGTTGTGATGAAGATTGAGTACCTATCTATCCACCCGGTACCACTCATGGAATCGTCCAAGTTGTATATAGGATCTGTGGTATTAGCAATAGTGGTTCTGTTTAGCTCGAGCTGGCATTCTCCGCTCGAAATATCGATCGACTCGACAGTCCGTTAGTTAGGCCTCCTCTGTGTTATTGTTTAGACAAGGTCAAGGAGATGGACCTGTTTTAATCGTTTTTTTTAAATAAGTAAACATGTTGCAAGTTGTAATTTTATCAGTACTTTAACTAGGTGCAATGTATATCGTGCCATCTGTTTTTGCGAAATCCAATATCCTCAATAGATTGTTAAGATGTCAACTTTCTCCAGGCCTTCGTGATCGATCAGGCAACATACTACAAAACAGATTGAGAGAGCGGTGTTTCTGGCATAGTTGTCCGAGTCCTGTCGCTAGTCATAATAGTATGCTTCGCGTTCTGCGGGCTAGCAAAACATTATTGCACACTTCTGTTTTCAGTTTACCATTTAGATTGAACGTTAACTGCATTCACACGCGGTGCTTATTATTATCAAATTTAAATTCATGTTTATCTGATGTAAGACCGGTTTTATTAGACAGAATCAATACAAGAACAATACATTGCAATAATAATGACAATGTTAATAAAACTTTTTCAAATCAAGAAAGGCACACCACCAATGTTTTGGCAACGCAGAATGTTCGTCACGCCCATTCGAAAGGTTAGATTTTGTTGTTTACTACACCAAGGAGTACACAAATGATGGGACAAATCACTACTCAGCACCCTAATCTGAAGACGTAGTAGTAGTCACCTAGGCCTACCTATCTAGGCTAGGCCCTACGCCTGACCTTAATTAGGCAGTGGATTAACTCACACCAGTCAGTCTTGAAGTTAAACCAATTTATATTATGAAATTTCTTTGGATGGATAGACAAGAATATGTTGTTTTTGTTATAAAGCTTTGGTTAAGATGCTTGCTTTTTTTTCGGGGTCCTGTGTTCAATTCCTGTGTGAATGACTTTTTATTTGTCACAACTTAAAAACTAAACAAATAAACACTTTAATTTAAGCAGAATTAAGAATTAGACGAAGATTGATGTAACAATAGCCACTGCACTTCACCTAACCTTGTATGAATGTAGACAAACATGACTAGGCCTATAATACCTAGCTAATAGTATAATTTATGTTTGTATTTTTGTGTTTGAAAACCAATTTTGTTTTTAATATGCCTTTTTCACTATGTGGTAGACATGTGCTAAGCGGTGAAGCATAACCAATAGAAATAACATAGCGTTTCGGCCTTTTTTTCGGAGGTTAAGTTACTAAAAAATATCATAACTCCTTAACAGAGAGTCGTATTGAGATAATTTTTTTTTTTTAGTCTGTCAAAACTTAATTGAAATAATAGCAACACACATTACAAAATCCCTCATCTATTTTCAAATTAAGTTTTGACAGACTAAACAAATTTTCAATTTTTTTTTTTTATTCATACAGTACGTAGATATGCCTTTTGCAAAGAAAAAATTATGTTGATAAAATTCTCCGTTAATTATTTTATGATTTTTTTAATAACATGACCTCTGGAAATATGGCCGAAACGCTGTGTTATTTCTGTTGGTTACGCTTGTCATCGATCGAACATGTCTAGCGCATTGTCAACAAGGCGTATTGAATAATTATCAGAATTTTATTCCATTTAAAGAAAATACATTCAAGATCTTGTATCCAGAAACTTTTAAAAGAGCTTCATTATTTGAAGCTGTGAGGACTATTTGTAGCAAGCCTCCCTCTGATGATGTCAGTGGAACAACTACTACTACATCTACGGATGCAAATGATGTGGATGATGCCAATACTAACCAAAAATATGAACCAGTTCCAGAAGGTAGGAATTGGTACAAATGGACTGTTGATTGTGATTTGAATAAATACCAATACTTCTTACACCATATAATACTAAGGTGTGTCCATTTTGACTCTATTTAGGTTCCTGCCCCATTGTTCTAATGTTTTATTTGTTCTTTGTTTATTACGACGCAAGAGCTCCGTAGACTGCTTATTATCTGTTTTTTGATCGGATGATCACGTTATATTTTTGTTAATGTACTGCTACAAATTTATCTGTATGGATATAGATGACTAAAAGTATGATAGAATGTTAAATTTTATCAATTCAAAACTAGCATAAAAGATAACAATAAACAATTTTAATTGTTAAATTAATATCACTCAAAAATGCTTAACTAACTTCGTATGAGCGAAACAAGGCTTTCCATGACAGACAATGCAATGTAATTTTTTTTTTTTATGTGAGAAATTTTTTAAACATCCTTTAGAATTCCTCACTTTTTTCTTTTTTATTTGTTTGTTTATTTATTTTTTATTAGGCCTACCATTGTCATTGTAATAATAAAAATTGTATTCTGTATTTTACAAGAAATTACAAAGCCGTACATGTTTCGACGCAAGAAGGTAGATTATAGCAGAAAATACAGTGACAACTCGACCATCACTGCTATACGTGCAATGAAGGAATATCTCTTGAAATCAAGGTAGCCAATTACTTCATGCCATTGTTTCCTTTTGATATTGTTTCCTATGCTATTTCAATATTATGTGTCAATCATCCTATACCTCTGTCCATATCAAGGTCACCAAGCTCGCTAATTGTCACTATTGGTAATGTCACCTTGTCATTGCAATTATGTTAATTACTGTACTTCTGTTTGTTAAAATTACTTGTCACTGGCATCTGTATTACTAATGATCTGTATTCAAACTTTATTTCAAAATCTTCATTGTACAGAATCCTGCAATTTCTGTTGCAGTCTTTTGTTTACTGGCACATTCGGTGCAACTGACAAAAACATAATTAAAATAAATTTAACCAAAACACTTTATCTGTTGCAATTTCTTTAAGCTTAATTCATGATAAACATAATAATAATAATAAAATAATAATGATGCAAATTATATAAAGAGCATATTGCAATATACTGCGCTTTACGTTATTACCCCCCCCCCATTCACCTGGATCAAATTCTTATTTCATTTCTTGCCACACCTTACCACTATCACCACGTGCCACCATCTTTTACTGTGACCCCTCACACTATTGTATCCATTTGTGACCACTGCCCCCCCCCCACCTCTTACCTCACCACTGTCTTTCCACTATCAATTTTGCACCATAACTTTTTATTCCCGCCACATAACGTAAAACCTCGTCCATACCGCTGCTACTGTTTAGATACCATCACCATATTAGGTTGTCACCATTTATATTACTATAAAGATTAATTTTTATGGCATTTAGTCTATCTCACCCTTATTCCTAAGTTGCCTTGCCGTTATCTTTCCATACTTTCTTTTCCATTACAATCACATAGTTGGGCATATATACACTAGCATTGCTAGTCACTGATTACCAATTGTTCCAACTCAAGGAATGGTTAAATAATAATAATAATAATAATAATAATAATAATAATAATAATAATAATAATAATGTATAGGTGTATTTTTGCCGTACATGACGTGGAAATGTACCGAATATTCAGTACATTTGAAAACAACTGCGAAAAAAATCGTAAGTTGTTCTCGGGTGGGACTATCAACACTGCAGTACCCGCTGCTTACTTGGACTCGAATTCAACCCTGGCCATCAGGCGCAAGCTCGGTGGTCTAGAGGTATGACGCCAGGCTAGTGATCTGGAGATCGTGGGTTCGAGTCCCACCCGAGAACAACTTGCGATTTTTTCGCAGTTGTTTTCAAATGTACTAAGTATTCAGTACATTTCCACGTCAGGTAGGGCAAAATTACACCTATACATGTTTCTCTTGACGCAAATCCAGTTATTGTCTATTATTCCATCACGACAATAACAATTACTATCAATAATAATAATAATAAAAATAATAATAATAATAATAACATTTGGATCTTGACAGCGATTTGGAGAATTTGCGGAAGACAGCGAGGAGGAGTCCGTATGATAACCAACAGACGTTAATGGTCTACCTACGCTCAGATGTCGAAGTCAAGTATGATTTAAATCTTTATTGTAACTAATTAATAATCAATCTGTGAGTTTTTGGTTTGAATCATGATCGTGTTTGACTTGTCCCTCTCAAAATGTTTTTTAAACAAAAACTTTGTATTGTCTTTAAATTCACACACCAATTTTTGATTCAAAACTTTATTTAGGGCTTTAGAGGTGTGGGGAAGTTTTGAGGCTCTAGAGAGGGCAAAGAAAAAGAAGAAAGAACAGATGGAAGATCAAAAAGAAAGTAAGCTGAATTCGTTAGAAACAGTGAAAAAACGTTATATAAATACAACTGGCAAGGGAAAAAATTAATGTATTGTTAAAATAATGTCAGGATTGATTGACTAGGAAAATAATGTGCTTTAATCTTGCAGTTGCATTATACAGTATATGATAAATGTATAATAAATTATAACATTTATTTATTAAATATAAATTAAATTATTTTCAGATATATTTCTGTTAAAGAAAGCCATCAAACAACATGACAGTTTCTTTGGTACAGATAAGGTTGGCCTTTCACCTATTATTTTAATTAGAGCTTTAAAAATATATATGTAAACGCGTGACCAAAGGTCATGGGCACTGTGCATTTTCCTGGAGCATTTTTTTTTTGGGGGGGGGTGGGGGGGGGTGGGGGTGGTTGGGGGGGGGGGATAGGGTGGGTGTGGGGGGGATATTTTTGCATTCTTCAGAAAACCACTGTTTAGCCATATAGCCCAATATATAATGATATAATACAAAAAGTCAATTTAAAAAGTGAATTTTGCAACATAAGCAGGGCCACAGTGAGCTGCCCTGAGACAGATAGATGCTGGGTAGCAATTGGGTGAAGAGCTTGTGAAGCACTGACCTGTAACCACCACAGTATTTATAAAGCAGCGATGCTGTTATACTGTGACATACAGTAACAACACTTTACTTTATATTAGGGTAATGCTTTCACCTCCTAGTCATTTGAATGATAGACGTATATTAAACATCAAATTTTAATTCAACAACACTGTACGTTATACAGCAAAATGACGTGTTCATTTGAAATGTCTAATGCGCTTTGCACGTGCTGCATAACCGCTTGTTGTGGTCTGATTGAGGTTAGCATAGTTTTGTTCACTATATCACTGCATAGCATTTCATAATGAATTTATCTCTTTTTTTTTTTTTTTTTTGCAGCCTACAGAATCATTTTTGGATGGTACAGGAAGAGTTGTTCTCCTGGCCATTGCAATGTAAGGAATATTTCTGTATACATTTCACCAGTGTAATTTGCACTAATAAAAATAATAATAATAATGATGATGATGATGATGCAGATGATGATGATGATGATGATAATGTGTATTGTTTTCATCTATTAAATAGCATTCTCATGTATGTGTTTTTTTTATTAATGATATATAATGTATTTTTAATGATTGATTTTATAAATTTTTGTAAATTGGTTCAATTCGGTTTTGTACTGCAATGTCAATTTTTTAAATAAAAACCAGAATGAAATGAAATGAAATATGAGCAAACTGTAAGGGTGTTTTTGACATTGTGCACATATTCACATTTTTTTTTTCCGTATAAAAATGTAGATATTTTAGTGAAACCTTTATCCTTTATGAAGCTCTATATTACATTGTGTACAGTAAATGAAACCAAACTTGACTATAAGCTATGGTTGGGTTTTCTAATTTGTGTATTACTTTCAAACTTAATGATACTTTGGTATTTCCAAACAAATATGGGTGAATATAAACAAAAGAAATGCTTTGTGTTCAAGTTTCTATTCTATATTCTCTACTTATAAAATTGTGATAATAAGAGATAAGAAGAAAATGGGCCACGAGAAAATATGTATTGGAAAAAAAAAAATTACATTATTGGCTGGCATGAATTTTCCCCAGATGTTAAGAGATAGAAGGCGTCAACATAATGAACCTCATTTCCATCAGCTGTAATGAAACATGAACAAAAGTTACAGGTTTTTACTTGAACTGCTAGCTGAGGGACTGTGTTCTGGCCACCACTGCTAGCGAGTTTACGTACATTACAAAAGTGCCACCTTAGCACATGGACTTGCATCTTGGCGCCATGTGCGAACCCACTTTGGAATGTGAACTCTCGTCCCCGCAAGTCAACACGTTACAGATATATACATTGCAACAATTTCATTGAATATATTCAATTTTGTATTTTCTTTACTTGTAGAAATTTAGCAAATTTTGGATTCAAAGTGATAGCCTGGTTATATTCTGGCTCAGCCAGTATGTTTTCCGAGGCCATTCACTCTGCTGCGGATGCCTGCAACCAGGCAATTTTAGCTGTCGGCATCAATCAGTCGATCAAAAAACCTAATCCGGATCATCCGTGAGTATTACAAAGTAGAAAATAATAATAGGTCGACTTATAAGTGCAAATAACAGTGAACTGAAAATATTAGTAACAACAAATTATTAATAATAATCAGCAAAATCTTTTATTCTTTTAAGCACTATCAGATTTTTTTGACAAAAACATGTGAGACGCCTAAATATGGTCATGATGATATCACATCACAAGAATATGTATGTGGCAAAGACAAGCCAAATCAGTCAATCATCGCAAATTTGATTTGTAGTTATTAATACAGGGGTTACACAATGGAATGAGAGCTATAAAATGGTAAAAGAATCATTTAAATCCGACATTTCATTATGAAGTTACTGGAGTTTAAACATACAGCTGTTTGAAGAATAATATTTAAGAAATCAGCCTTAAAAGTTTATGATTTCGGGCATTTCTTGGGTAGAAACGATCATCAAATCGTTACAAATTGTTGTTTCAACTTTGAAAATGGAGAAAATAACAGCATAACATGATATATAGATATATAAAGGTTAGTTTAGTGCAATAAAATAGATTTCAAAAATGTTGAAATTCCAGCATGTTTTGGCCATTATCTCTGAAAAAGGATTTGCGACGAGATGTCTTTGCCATATGGGCTTACAACAGTTTATTGTCAAAAATAAAACTGTTAAGCCCCTATCGCACTGGACTTAATTTGGTCAAATTAACCGAGTCAGTGGCTAAATTGACCAAAAAAAATCCAATCCGAACGTCGGTTACAATTCCCTCAGGGTTAAATTAACCAAGCCGAATGGTTAATTTTACCGACCTCAGCCTGCCCAGTAAAACTTACCGCGGTCTCAGTTAAACTAACCACGCTGGTCAAGAAGTCCAATCCGAACGTGCAACACGGTTTAAACTTCTTCCATGTTGACACCACTCGAACAAAACAGGAAGTTGAAGTCACAAACTAGCGCCCTCAATAATATTTTTGTACACAAGGTTAAATCTTGGTAAAACTATGGTAAAACTAACCGCGTGAATAATCCAAGTGCGAACAATGGTGAAATGTACCCATGACTTTGGTTAAAGTTACCTTGGTAAAATTTACCATTTTTTAAATCCAGTGCGAACAAGGCTTTAGTCTGGTCAGAGCAATTAAGTCTTACTTTTTTTTTGCCACATTTATATTATTATTAGATTGAAATGAAATAAATATTAAAATAATATTTACCTTTATTATTATTATATTTAATTTACTTTAGAATCTAATCCACTCCTCGAGAGCTTTGAAACAAAAGTATAAATCTAACACTACATTCCATTACTTTGCAGGTATGGTTATTCTAATCTTCGCTATGTGTCATCGCTAATCAGTGGTGTCGGTATCTTCTGTGTCGGTGCTGGTTTATCTGTTTACCATGGTATTCAAGGTCTCATCCATCCCCAGGAGATGGAATCTCTTCTATGGTCTTTCTGTATTTTAGGTGGATCGTTCCTATCAGAAGGAGGTAAAGTACAAAGTACATGGGCCGTTAATGCACGCAGGACCAACGGCTTAAACGTCTCATTTGAAAAACGGTTCTCTATTGTAACTTGCATTTCAGCCCTCTAGCTGAAACACAAGGAGAGGCAGCGATGGGAATTGAACCGGCGACCTTGAGATCTCCACTGTTTTGCACGCACACAGTGGCTACCATTAGTTTAACCGACTGAGCTAAGCTGCTCTAAATTTGTATATAAAGTAAATGTGATTTATGTGATTGTACATTGTTTTTAGAAGTTTTATGCGAGCATTCAGTTTCCTTCATTGAAGGATGAATAAAATGTTTACTTTGACTTTGAAATCCTTGCCAAAAGCATATAGTACCCCAGTTACTGTAACATAAAGAGGAAAAGAGTGGGATGCTTCCCCCTGGATGGGACACTAGTCCATCACAGGTCATTCCCAGCAATATGATTGTACCAAATGATACAGCTCCTGGGTAGACTGAAGCAATGTACATACTTTCCTTGCTCCAGGACTCAAGCGAAATACACAACGAAGTATATGAACCTTGACCTCAAGGATGGAAAACAAAACCATTTCCACTGCGGCAAACCGCTTCTACTTTTTGTGGAATTCCACAAATTTGTATATCACCCACCTTAAAAAAGTAATTGTCATCTAGCACTGGATTAAATGTTTGTTTGCATTTAAAGGTGCCTCACTTTATTGGCGACAGATTTCGATGACGCTCATTGGTCAAATTTTTGTATTTTTTTAAGAAAAAAAAAATGCAAAACCTCAATAATATAATTGGACCATTTACGGCTGGTGGGTGTAGGTTGCATTGTGTATGATTATTACATTATCCAGTGATCAGGCCAATATATAAAAATTATGTGCCTATATATGGTCATGATGTGATGTCATCATGACCATATTTAGGCATGTCACATGTTTTTGTCAAATAAAATTTTGATAGTCTGTACAGGGCGCAATTTTTTTTTCCTTACAAAACATTTGCATGAAACTCCACTCGGGCTGTTGCGACTGACTCGACTCGAAAATCTGAATTCTGGAGGTCAAAAGGTCATCAACCAAAGATAAACGTCTACAAAACTTCTGAGATACAGGATTGCTGCTCGCTGTTTGATTTTGAAAAAAACACATTGACGTTACCATGCTAATATAATGGGTCGTTTAAAACGACATATGTAATATTTGATTTCGCTGCACGAATAATAAAAAGTGTTAGGCCCTATTTGAATTTGAGTTACATATTGTGAACATCTTTATTTAAGTAGGCCTACCTATGTCATGACGAATTCGAGTCAACTCGACCCCAAGTCAACAATTTAAGTTACAATACTTAAAACTGCATTAATAAAAATAATATTAAAATAATATTAATAAAAATATAAAAAGGTATATAGAATAACTAAAGATAATAACGATATACTTGTGGTCAAGTTGACATGGGGCTAGCAGGTAGGCCTATGACCTACGGTAACTCAGCTTGTAACTAGGCCCACTAGTTTAGCCTCTTTTGCTCTAGCCTTTAATAGGAATGTAGGCCTACCTATTTACTTCTGGTATTACTACTATAGAAGGGGGTACTAGCTGTTGTTGTTGTAGGTAGTATTACATCCCATAAATCGGTAAGATTTCATAGGCCTACCGTAGGTAAACATACCGTAATATATAAAGAACATTACAGTAAAGGTAATAGAATACTCGAGCGTCACGACATTGGGAAGTGCCTGCTCTTGTTCATATCAAACTCGAGTCGAATCAATCCGAGACGGCCCGAGTGGAGTTTCATGCAAATGTTTACAGGGCTTGAAAATATGTACAGATTATTATCAAAATTTAAATAACTTTTTATCCTTGTTTAATTTTCTGTTAGCCACACTTATGGCAGCTGTTAGTCATATAAAAGCACAAGCAAAGAAGAAAAAAGTTTCCTTTAAGAATTATGGTAAGTTATTCACTGCTTTTTCTATAAATTTTGTGTGGTATCCATTGTTATTTTTTAAAATTATTCATCACCATCATCATCATCATCATCATCATAAGCATCATCATCATCAGCCTGTTATCATGGCCTCTATAAACTTCATTCCGGTCTATTTTTTTGCCAGATTATTATTATTATTATTTGTTATTATTTGTAGTAGTTATTGTTGTTGTTGTTGTTGTTGTTGTTGTTGTTGTTGTTGTTGCTGCCGTCACCAATATGTAGGCATACAATTCGTTGATTTTTTAGGATGCGGTGCCAGCGTCAGTGACCAAATCAAGAAACTTGACATTTTTTATATACAGGTCTCCCTCCAATTAAAGACCACTTTGGAACCTCGGTTTTCTCACTCTTTAGTAGCTAGTATCTTTAGTCCTTAATTAAAATAATTATTCTTATAAAAATAAAAAATAGACGTTCATTTGGGGCCATAGAAAAGTAGTTTTTAATTGGAGGTGGTCTTTAATTAGAGAGAGACCTGTATTAATATTCTCCACAATATAAACCTTAAAAATGATAAGTCATTTACTGGAAACGAGATATAATTGCCAAAATTATGAGATAAAGTGTTATGACTTACTACTAAAGTATACAATACTGCCACATTCTTATGCTAATTACTCAACTTAAGAAATAGTGACAGTGTGCTGGCTTTAAAATGGCAAGCATCATGGTATTTACAGCCTGTTGTGTTGTTATTAGCCATGTTTACACGGCCATTTGCTATCGTATAAGTAACACAGATGATCTCCAGACGAGCGATAAAAAAAAATCATCGGTTATACCATGAAGTCACATGATTAGAACTGACCTGAAAAAAAACATGTGAATTTGCTGCTTGTTTGGAAACACTTCGTCATATAAGTTTAAAAATGTATATAATTGATAAAAGCATAATTTTTAAAATAAGTTGTATTCACGCTGTTTATCAACAGCGACTTCCAGCAACAACAGCTAATTTGCGTAAGATCGTGCCGATGAACAACGTTGCGATGCATGATTAACTCCGTAGATCATCGCGGTTACTGATCCGTTATGCGGAGCTACTAACACCGTTTACGCTGCCACTGTCATTTAACACCTATATCAACAGATAAATGCGATCATCACGGTGATCTCCTGCCGTGGAAACAAGGCTAAAATTATTCTTTTCTTGTCAAGTTCTGCAGAGCAAGGACCCTAGTGTCAATGTGGTGTTACTTGAAGATTCTGTCGCAGTTCTTGGCGTTAGTGTTGCTGCCATCTGTATGGGACTGACATCATTAACCGGAAGCCCAGTCTATGATGCTCTTGGTTCCCTTATGATAGGAGGTCTTCTAGGTAATCTTTGTGTCAGCATTATTTTGACCAAGAAGAATAAGCCTGGCTGGCTCACATCAAACTAATATCATATCATGATGTTTGATGTGAACCTGCCTGAGCTAAGTTCATGATCTTGGAACTCATGTTCATATTCTTTGTGAATTGTTGAAATATATACTAAACAAGTTTTAGTTATGTTTAATAAATGTATAATCTCACTAGTATGTAAATAAAAACTTTATGTGGACTATAACTTTACTAATCGGTTGACCATGCAAGTAGCCATTTAAATGCATGACCATGAGTTTTTATAGCAGGAACCATTTGGTTTCCCAACATTGACATCAAGGTGTTAATCCCTCACTGTGCATTTCGCTTGTGTTTTTGAACAAGGCACTTTATCTGCATTGCTTCAATCACCACCCGGGAGTATAAATGGGTACCTGTTGGGGTTGCATGCTCCTGCGCTGATTACCAGCAGCACCACTTAGCATGTGGACCCAATGACCAGGGAAAATGCGCTTTATAACCTTAAGGAAGAGGTGCATTAAAAATGCATATACCACTACCAGTTTACACTGCCATTGTCTTTACTTACTTTATAAAGGAATAGGCATGAACTAACTGACCTTCTAATTATTAAAGGTTACATCATTACATCAATAATTTTTAGTAGTACTGCTTATAAACAGGATAGAAAATGGAGAATTTAGTATTGATTTCTCTGCTGTTTTTTTTTTTTTTTTTCATCTTCATAGGAGTAGTGTCAACATTTCTAATCTACACAAACACTGAAGCACTAGTTGGTCGTTCAATACCACAGGATCAGCTGACTCATATCAGTGAGGCACTTGAAAATGATGTCATGGTCAGGTGAGAGAATGAGCCAATTAAACCAGTTTCATTATTGGTCAATTGGACAATGAAAACAAGTTTTTGTAGACATATAATCATTTGTCTGTGTGGCCATCCCCTCACAAGATGACTTGGAATAACTATGAGATTTAGGGTGTTCCAATCCCACATTCAATTCTTATACAAAAATTATTTTTCAGGAAAATAGGGGTGGAGGAGTTGGGATATGTTTTTTTTTTTTAAATATTTATAACCATTTAACATTGAGGTTGCACTTAAGTGCTTTTAAAGTGGAAGGGACTAGGCTGAAAGGAGAGAGTTGGGAAAAAAAAATTGCGAAAAATAAAAAGGATCTGAAAAAATATGGGTGCTACATGTATCTTCAAATGGTCGTATCTGTATGCTTGAGTATTTTGTGTATGTCTGAAATATATTAAAAAGATATACACGCATCATAACATTCTTCATAAACTCTTTAGTGGTGAAACCTTCAAAAGCTTGGTTACCCTAAACATGTAAAACTGAGAGGGCACTATTGATATGGACAAATAATTGCATATTATTACAATTTCAGTGCTAAAAATTTGATGAATTAATTATGAAAAAACACAAAATATGTAATAATTGCAGAGGTGTTTATGATGTGAAAGCCACTGTTATGGGAGTGGATAAAATCAGATTTAAGGCGGAAGTGGATTTTGATGGACAAGAGGTGACCAGGTCGTACCTTGATCGCCAAGATATAGAATCTATGTTACAGGTAACTTTTTATGCTGCAACTTTTACCTATGAATACAAAGAGCTTGCAAGTTATTATAGGAGCTTGTATCTAGATTTTAATTAATATTTTGTAGGCAAGTTACTATCAGTACTGTATTAAAATCTCGATTCCCTATCCTGGTTATCTGTTTACATTGTTGGTTATTTCTTGATACATTTTTTTTTTTTTTTCAAGTGCTTATACTAACAAAAATTTAGTTCTCTCTTACTATATTTTTATTCAGGTTAACTTTGCTGGGTACAAGGTGCATTATAAATGTTCATTAATATTAAGATCAGTAAATGAAGCATAAGATCAGTAAATGAGTTCTGCTAACGGTATGTTTTTTGTTTCTCTTCTCTCTACAAAGGATATGAAGAAGTTTGAAACCTTAGAACAACTAGAGCAGTTTATGCTTCGTCACGGTGAAAATATCATTGATAATCTTGGCATGGAGGTAGATCGTATAGAGAAAGAAATTAAGGTATGATGTGTTTTTAAAATGTTTGTGTGCTCGCATATAAGAAATTTGTGTTTTAGATGCTTATATAAGCATAACATCTGTAGTGAAATCAGTAACATACTGTAACCAAATCTTATTATATTGATTTTCACCCATTCCCTTACTGTTACCCTACCATTTATTAATTAATCATTTTCCTGTGTTTTGGTCATTTCTTCCAAATAGAGTTAAGGATACTTCCGTTACTTGCTCATCTTCAGACTTTTTTTTAATAGATTCTTTTAGTTTAATTTTATTTTATATTATTTCATTTCATTTCACATTTAGCAGCAGGTAGCCCATCACACACAGTATACACAAACAGTCAAAAATCTAAATATATAACTTAATTTTACATTTAAACTTTCTAAACGAATCATAATAAATATCAATAGAATTATCTTTATCAACAAGCAAAATATGAAATTTAGGTATTCGAACAATAAAACTGAATTTAGTATCATTAACTCAAAAAAATTGAACATCAAATAAGGAAATAGCAGAATTACGACATCAAACATTTTTAACAGATAAGCCAAAAACAGAAATAAGATCACAGCCATAAACTCCATCTTTTGCAATTATAAAAAAAAAAAGAATGAATTAATAAGTTTTTAGTCTTTTATTGCATTGTATCTTGTTTGTGGTTTTTCCTTGTTTTGTCTTTGTTCTTTGAAAGTTTAATGTTTTGCGACTTCTGGCTCACAATGGCTTCATTAGATGTCCCAAGTTTTTTTGAAATTCATCCTCCTAGTACACTTGTCTAAACATATCTCTCCACCATGTAACTAAACTCGCTGTGCGTTTCGAGACCTTCTATGCCGATGTGGAAGCGTTTTGGCGCAGCGGGAACGGTTTGGTTTCCCAACCTCGAGATCGGGGTTTCAATCCCTCGCTGTGCATTTCGCTTGTGTCCTTGAGCAAGGCACTTTATCTACGTTGCTTCTCTCCACCCAGGAGTATAAATGGGTACCTGGTGGGGGTTGCCTGCTCCCAATCGAAGATGGCAGCTTCCAGTAAACTCAATGGCAGTGTAATATAACAAAGTTATGGTTACTTACATTTTACATCATTTTAATAGTAATCACAGTAAAGTTATAGTTTGGCCATTGTAACCTATCTATTTGGCAACGTATCCTTGAGCCAGGTACTTCATCTGCATTGCTTCTCTACTCCCAGGAGTGTAAATGGGTACCTGGTGGGGTTGCCTGCTCCTGCGCTGATTACTAGCAGCAACACTTAATTAAGCATGTGGACCCAATGACCAGGAAAAACTTACAGCGCTTTGTATCTGGAAAGAAAGGTGCTATATAAATTACCAGATTATATTACATTAGCTGTTTAGCTTTGTCCGGATTATCAAATTTTCTTTTACAATCAATTGTTGTATGCCCATATATAGTCATGATATGCCTATATATATGGCCATGATGTGATGTCATCATGACCATATTAGACATGTCACATGTTTTGTTGTCAAATAATGATAGCCTTGAGACAGGACTTAATACATAGTGTTGTTTTTCTTTTCTCAACAGAATGTGAATCCTGACGTCAGACATGTTGACCTAGAAATCCTATGAGAGGGTATGGTTGAGGGCGCTATACAAAGCATATTATGATCATTAACATCTTATTGATGTCGGAAAAGTAGCTTTCAGATTAAACCATTCATGGACTTTATCTGTATAGAAAAATGAAGACTCAGTAACAGTAAAGCTTTTACGACCCTTGTGAACTGATTGGCTTACCACTTTCGAGGGGCGTTCCTTATTTTTTAATGGAAACAACTACAAAATGGCATACAAATAATAAGTGTTACAATATTTCATACCTACATATATTGAGCACAAGTCATAAAATTATTGGATACATATTTATCGTTATAAGTATATTACATCTACTGTACGTGTGTATGAAATTGGTGTCCCCTCGTTTAAAAAATTCTGGATCCGCCTCTGGTTTTACCTCAAAGAAGAGTTTCGGGGACTATTTTCCCGTATTTCAAGTAATTATTGGAATATATGACGAAAATGTCCCAAGTTGTACATTAACAGAGAAATTCCAAAATGAAAACTATAATATGTAACAATGTTTATTTGCTTGAGAGTAATATTCATAACTTGAAGCTTTTACTTCGGAAAATCAAATAAATAACCAGTGATTAGTTTTGTATTTATTTATGTATTTTATTCTCTCTCTTGCTATTCACATATTTTGTTTTCTTGCCCTCATCCAAATCATAAGGGCAAGTTGTTTATATTTTGTTTATATTTAATTATAATATTCTGATTTATATTTTTATATTAAGTTCTTTTTTGTGTGTGATCCATGAGTGAAGTCAGTCCTGTGTCACTGAATATGCTAATACAGAAATAAATTCATTTTATGTTTGTATTGGATTGGATTTATGCAGTGTAAACACCAAGGATAGCCCACGAACGTCTAGAAGACTTATTTCCAGTGGGGTCCTTCTGGTGGTGGTGGGCACTATACCGGGAGATAATCCCCTACTCTTTTCCGAAGAGTGTACTGCGTTCTTTAACGTGCACATGGGCCATAAATGTACACAGGACCAAAGGCTTAAATGTCTCATCCAAAAGACGGTGCGCTATTGTAACTTGTATTTCAGCCCTCAGCTGAAATACAAGGAGAGGCAGCGATGGGAATTGAACCGGGGACCTAGATATCTCCACGGTTCAGCACACACACAGTGGCTACCACCAGATTAGCCGACTGAGCTAAGCTCCTCTCTTGTAGATTCAGAATTAATCAAAAATCTTTAAATTAACAGGTAGACTATGCTGAAAATACTAAAATGAAAAGTGATTTTAATTTTTTTTAATGACTGATGAAGACATTGGTTAATTTGGAAAAGTAGCTAAATTTTAATAAAATAGATTTACTCAGTAATATATTTGTCAAATGGTCAAACCTGTGTCTTGTAATTGGATCTGTCCACAGTTCAAATCAAATTTAAAAATTGACCAATCGAAACAGCACCAGGAATGTGCACATGTCCTAAAAAATCATGTTTTGGCCCACAAACGCGCATGTTTACGTACATTTACTTCATACTTTTGTGAGACCTTGGCAACAAAATCCAAGAGGCGGGGCTTGATGGAAAGTTTCATTGCCAATCTGGCAACATGTCCGTAGACAAAGACACTGTATCAACGAGGTCTTCTCCTGTTCTGGAATAATCTAGTAGGTTCAGTGTTGGATCCAGAGATGTCCAAAAGGGATGGGGGACGAAATTTGGGCCTATCGAGACAACACTGAAATTGGAGGTCAGGGGGCATGCCCCCGCGAAATGTCTCTGTTTTAGACGCCCGAAAATAACATTTGAGGCGTTCAGGTTTTTCGTTTTTTCTTTTTCATTCTTTTTTTTCCCCCTTTTTTAACCTCTCAAAAGGTGATGGGGGTGGGGGCCGAGCCGCCCCCCCCCCCCTAAATTCGCTGGGTTTAAATTCCAAATATTATTATTTATTATTATTGCTAGCTGAAGCATTTTCGAACATTCTCCATCAGGGGCGGATCCAGCATGCTTCTGCTTGTAAGTGTCGTAAGGAGTGTTTCCTAAATATATGCCTGATTTGTAATTAAAATATGTTATGCTGCTGCCATGGTACTCACACTTTTGTCACCCCTGAATCCGTCACTGTCCAGTGAGCTTAATTTGTTCCAATCGCTGGGGTAAAGAGATAGTGTGGAATGCGTAGAGGCATCGCAGCTCTGTTGTGTAAGACTAGTATTATTATCTCTAAAAATAAGAATGAAGGCCATTATATATTCAATTGTTTGGAAACTGATGAATATTGCATGTTCTCTCTATATAGGGGTAAATAATTTCATATTACAACATTCAAATAATTATGTCACCTAAATATATTCTTGTAATTTCATTGGTGGATTTCGTATTACGTAACATTGTTTATTTACACTATAACGTCACTCATAATGAAAATGTATTTCTATCCATGCATTTTTGTTCCATTGGATGCCTCAACCATAGCATCTTTTCATTTGTTAAAATACAATGGACTGTAGACTGGAGATTTTGAGATTTTTGTATGATAGGAAAGAAATGCAAGAAAAGAAGGAGGAGAAGGATGGAAAAGAGAATGTTTATCCAGTACCCGACCGAGTTACATTTTCTCGCAATTCACATTGGCGGATCTGGGGGTGGGGGTCATTGGTCCTGACCCTTCCCTTGGGCAACAAAAAAAAATGGAGAAAAGAAAAGAATTTAATATAGACCTACCTTTTCAGGATCCGTGAGCTGACAACTCAGAAGTCCGGAAAGTTAATTTCCCGCCACCTAGGAATCAACATTTTTTCCTGGGAAGAACCACAGGACCCCCCCCCCCCTTTCTTTTTGGGATTTATCAATTCATGGAAAAAAAATACGTATGCAACTTACTCAATCTTTTTTTATGTATGTATACACACACTAAGTCTGTGGTGTTCTACACTCTTCATCCTCGCCATGTCACTATCCCATCACATGTCATCAGCACCTACTGTACAGAAACCGCTCTGGCAATAAGAAAAGTGCATGCAAATAACGTTATCTTTTTATTGCCGGTCCCTAATATTGTGGTCTAAAAGCACAATTCCATATCTACGGGGGTTGGGGGGAAGCGCAATATCATGGTCAAGTACTTAAAAATCACCTAAAATCACCTTATTTTGCGAATTAGCGCCCTCAACTGGTTCACCATCGCCCCCCCCCCATCCCGTAGGTACGCCACTGATGGCCCCACCCCATCAGCACCCCCATTCCAAGACTAGATACGCCATTGGCCATACTAAGCTATAAAATACGTACCCATTACCCCAACTGGGGATATTTATCCCCGGCTCTAAACGACCCCTTGGTTTGTACCCCCTGCTGGACATGCGTAGACCGGGCCGTAGACATGTATAAGCCGAATGTAGTACTTGTATTGTTTATCAGTGTGATTAATCTGCTCGATAAACAATTTTAATTACTTGTGCAAATTTAAAGATGTGGGTAACCCACATCTTTATATACGACTTTGATGGGAACTGTCTAAAACTTTCTTCCAGCTTATCTCTGAAAAGATTGTAACTTTTTCGTCTGCAGTTGGCTCAACATGAATTACACAGGAGCTAGTGGACTTCCATGACGGCCTAGGCTCGGATATGACACGTTGTTGTTTGTTGTTATTCCGCGACGTTATCAACGAGTACAATACATTCATTATCCACCACCAAATAAACTGCCTTAAAGAAAAAAAAATGGTTCGTGTGGGAATCGAACACACAACCTCCATGTTTGCTATTCATTATCCACAATCGACTAAACTGCCTAAAAAAAAAAAAAAAAAAAAAAAAAAAAAAAACTGGCTCGTGTGGGAATCGAACCCACGACCTTCAAAAAAAAAATAAATAAAAAGATTTAAAAAAAAAACTTGCCCCGTGTGGGAATCGAACCCACGATCGCCGAGTTTACTACTCCTGATTCAGCATGACTAAACGGAGGGAGGTAAACTGCGGTCTCTAAGCCATAAATGCGATAAACCTAGTACCACACCAAGTACCAGTTAGTCAACTCTGATCCTACTAGAAAAAAATATTTGTATATATACACTGCAGGTTAATATTACGCATGGTCATGGTGTCAAAAATGGGTCGTGGGCCAAGAGGGTTAATTTTAATTTCTAAAAATGTAGAATTAAATTTATAATCGATTTTTGAAAAATTCATTATGCAAATTAGAAAAAAAACAGACTAATCACTGGTGGTTGTGTGTTCGATTCTCACACAAACCATTTTTTAAATTTTTTTAAGGCAGTTTTGTTGATGGTGGATAATGAATAGCAAAACCTGGTGGTTGTGTGTTCGATTCCCACACGAACCATTTTTTTAAGGCAGCTTAGTTGATGGTGGATAATGAATAGCAAACCTGGTGGCTGTGTGTTCGATTCTTTTCTTTTCTTCTTTTGATTTAAAAGACACCTCAGAAGTCGGGAAAGCTCATTTCCTGCCTTCTAGGAATCAAACTTTTCCTGGGGGAGAACCCCCGGACCTTCCTTTCTTTTTGAGATTTATCGATTCATGGAAAAAAAATCGTATGTAACTACTCATAATTTTTTTTAATGTATACACACATAACAGGCCTATTTACGTAATAACAATGGGAAAAATTACCTGACCGTTTTCAAGAGAGGGGAAAACCTTGAATTTTGAAGAACTTAAAAGTAATTAAAAGACACCTCAGAAGTCGGGAAAGCTCATTTCTCGCTTTCTAGGAATCAAAATTTTCCTGGTAGAGAAACCCCGGACCCCTCTTTCTTTTTGGGATTTATCGATTCATGGAAAAAAAAACGTATGCATCTACTCTTTTTTTGTGTGTGTATGTATACAC
>NW_022738338.1:100376-110479 GCF_011630105.1 Anneissia japonica
TTGCAAACCCGAAATAGCTACACTTAATAAACGTAATGAACTTGTTTCAGCATGCAGGCATGCCAACAAATTTCTTCTAAGAAATTTTGTAACTTAATTTTATTTTAACCCCCTCCTAGCATATGCAAAATCTTTCACATGTAATTTTGCTACTTAACTTGTGTTTATAACTTTAATCCCTTTCATTGCTTATCAAATTTAATCAGACCCATCTAATAGAACCCTTTGTATTACCGCTACCTTTCTGCACACGCTCAGCTTATATCAATTGTATTTCTATGTTTTTTAGTCATTAGGCGATTTCATCTGAAGAGAGTCACATCATGTGTGTGGTAAGAAAGTAAGTAGTAAAAAAATGTCTAATCAAAGCTACTGTTGAACCTCGCTTTATATTTATTTATATCCGCTCTGGTCTACCATTGACCACTCTGCCTGTAATACTTGCGATAGGTTGTTTCAGTTCAGTATAATTAATAATGAAAGATCTACGTCTATTCAGTAAGTTACATTCTGAATTTGAATTTTTATATTGATTTGATTATATTATGCTTATATACATATACATATTAACATACCAACATAAGTACTGTTCAATAACGACTTCAAACACAATAACAATAATCATGTATGCTGTCAATGTTTCAGAGTTTATACGTATAACTAAATACCGAAGCGCAATAACCCTTACGCTGCCGCACACCGCACAGTTGGTGTGAATGCGATTAATGCGATTAGGACCACTGTCAGCCTTATGCCACCTTCGCATATATGCGAATTGGTGAATGTCTTCCATAAAACGACCATAGAGCGGCTGTTTTAACACTAACCCAAATAGTGTTTACTCTATATGAAAGCTAATGAATTTCTGCACACTTTGATGTGAAACTTGCAGGGTCTTGTTTTGAAGTTTGAGTTTTTGCAAGTTGAAAATATGATGTTTTGAAATGTTGAGAAACTTTATTCTTCTGTAGTTATTGTTACAGCTGTGCTAAATAATAAGGAAACTGACATTGCAAACGATGTTCTGATCCTAGGCCAGGCAGACCTTTGCCTCTAGGCCTGGACTGTGATGATGATGTTAGTAAATATACGCAGGCCTAGGATTCGTTATTTTGATTTTCAATGCGGCTCTTGTAGCCCTGGCTTGGGCAAAGCATCCATGTGCAAAGCAGTGGTGTTTGTTTATCCATGAAAAAAGCACGCCGGGAAAGTTTGCCTTACCAGAAAAAGGTGACGTATCTAGCTTATGACGTATGCATGCTAACTAATGTGAGTGTGACGTCACCAAAAATGAATATTTTCTATTATAACCAAAATATTAATAACTACAAAGTTTCTGGGCGTAAATTCCCTTAATAGGAATGAAGGGTTGCTCAATCTCCTTGTCATACAAATTACAGCTCCTACTGACGTCTCAGTCGAGAAATACGGGTAGCTGAAGTTTTTCTCGCAAATCTGACTACAAAAGCACATCCAAATTTCACGTTCCACTTTTGTCCCTGAGTTGTGCTTCGCACTCGCCGCTAAGGGCGGCGTTCCGGGAACCCTGCGTCCAGGATTGGACCACCTGGTGTTGAAAAGCGTCTCCGTAATATTTCTCTGCGTGCATTGCAAAATTCAACAATGTTATCTCGAGCAGGAAACAGCTGGGGTCTGACCTTGGAAACATATCAGTTAATTAAGTATACTATAATATAAAAATGACCAGGGATTTACAAAAATATTGAATATATTATATCACATAACTAATTTCCAACATGTTTTACAACAGCATTCAATGCCATCCTGTAATTTTAATTTTTACGAAATATATTAAAGAGTATTCACCACTACATTTAATGCCACAACATCCTACCAGGTACCCATTTATACTTCAGGTTGTATACAAACGTACATAAAGTGATTTGCCCAAGGACACAAGCGACTTGCACAGGGAGAGTTTCCAACATTTTTGGGTCCTAAAGGTCTAACATAATGTAACCGGTGCATTCACATTACATGATCCATTTCTATAATCTGACCAATTCAACAACATTCTTTTGATATGCAATATTATTCGGTGGTTCAGCTGCCCGACATGGACTAATCCTATTAGAACTGAGTGAACGGAGAAAATACAAATTTAAAATGTTAGAAATTTTAACAACAGGCGACTTTTAAATCGCTCGGATCTGCAAAAGGAATCTCAAGTAAAGGGTTGGATCGAAGGTCTATGCCATGTTCGTGACAAGGAGAAAGGCATGTTTCGAAGTGAATCTTCTTACCAAAAGTCAACAACAGATGCTCCTTGGCCCCTTATTAAACCCGCCATGCCCAAAATTATATAATTTCTACACATGTGCTATAAGTCGTAAACGCAATCGAGATTGTGAAACGAAACTCAATCCGGTGCCTAGCCCCACCTGGCCGGTGTACGGTAAGAATGGCCCAGGAAAAATAGCCCCAGTAAAAATGGCCCCAGTAAAAATGGCCCCAAATGACAGGTAAAAATGGCCCCCGAATTATAATTCTGTATTAAAACTGTTTTTTTTTTAAATCATTATATGCATTTTTCAAACTGAAATAGTTTAGTTTTTAAAAGAAATCTAACATCAAATAAATTGTTATTTACATTGAATTACATATTCAATGATAAAATATTCAAAGATAAAAAAAAGCCATAACACTTTTTTTTTCCATTTAGATGTTAAAAAACATAATCAATAAATAAACATAAATCATGCATTTATTAATACTAAAATAATTTATTTGTGGCCAATTTCATGGAAGCGGAATCACAATTTTCCATAAATTCAATCCGGGTATTGGTAAACCCCACGTGTTTATATGAATATCAAATTACTATTACATGAACTTGTGATTCAAACACACAATTGATCTTCTACCATACTGTTTATTTCCACTGTTTATAACAGTTAAGTTATTTCATTTGATACTTAACAAAAGTGAATTTTGAGTTGCATATTTTGGTAGTTGAAGTACTGTATGTTATTACTCTACTTTGTTAGTGGAATAACGTTTTTAAAACTTATTTCTGCTATCAAAAAATGTTATTCAATGGCCATAGTTTTCCGATAATCTCTCAGTACATTATTTGCATCTGTTGTGTAACTGTATTTGTTATTGATTCAATTTTTGCTTTTTAAAGCTAATATTTAAATAATTGAAGGTTTAAAAAAAATATCATTTCTATTACTGAAGTTTTTCATTGGGGCCATTTTTACGTACTTGTCATTAGGGGCCATTTTTACCGGGGCCATTTTTACCTACATTCCACCTGACCGCCTATGGTGACTTGCTGTAAAGATGTAGGAGGGCGAAGGACTGGGTGTGTCTAAGGTTGTAGCAATTAGCGGGGTGGAAGGAGGTGGTTCAGTAGGTTCTCATTTGATTTTAGTTTAGTTAAATACCTCGAACTTCCTTCTAGCAGTCGCTATTGTAGACAAGCCAAGCCGGAGCACTCCTTACATTCCTATAGGAGATTCCAAGTGGCATGAGCCTATAACACGGTTTTAGATTTTTTTTTTCAAGTGATCTTTATGGATCTTAGTCAAACCTGCATACAATATTACAGATCTGATAATAGCACAATTCTAATCCAGGCCTATTGAGTGGCTTTATGAAGTATATTCTTGTGTTACATTTTTAAGATTATAGTCTGGCTTTGCTAATATAAATGATCTTCGATGTTGACACCGATAAGTTGACAACAAGAACTGGTAGATTATTTTTGAATCTTTAGATTCTGATTACCATGTCTACACCTTTTCGTCATTAATAACAACCATGCTATCAATGCAAGACCATCATATATGTCATTATAAGCAATGTATAGAGGAAATTGTTTCCGAAGCTGTTGTGGCATCTGTGTATTTGGCTAAGAGGTAAGTTGATTCTAAGAGTGTTTATGAAAATAAAAAATGACTGGTCCTAGCTAAGACCCTTGCGGCATACCAATATTTCCGCTCCGCTACCGTTTACCAAAGAGCCACCAGGGCTTCTTCAAATAATGATATTTTTGGTCCCATAAGGGCCGTGCATACATAGGCCATCGTTGATAGCACTCACTGATTATGTATTTTTCTTCTCTATGCCATTGGAATATTTTTATCACAAAGAAATTCATTGTGTCTTCTAAAGGAGTTCTCCATTTTGTTTCACCCAAGTACCTGTATTCATCTACTTTCTCTATTTGATGATTTTATCTTTATAATGCCAATTGTTGCGGCACTTGTAGACGCTAGAAGTAGCACTTTAATACTTGCAAGTTTATTTTCTGACATGTAAAGATGGCAACTTTAAGTGATTTTTTTATTCAACATATTAAAACATTTGGTTTGGAAAATTTGAAAAATATTGTGGTTTTATTTTTTTACAAATCGAAGATTATCGCACTATTCCACACATTTTAATAAGAAATTTGCCATGCCCATTTATAAAATAATGTGGAATTTCTAATGATGTTCTAATAATGAAAGATATATCCTGTCGATATTTTCATCCTGAGCAATATAAAGCGAAGCACAGAAAGTAAGTTACTTCAGCTGAATATTGTCATTAAAACTCCTACGATATTTAATTTAGTATTGGAGGAAAATAATCAATAATGAAAGATCTACTAGGCAGTAAAATTTGACACTGTATATTGATTTGAATATAATATTATAATATCCCTAGAATAATTATTATTTCCAGATAAATATTAGCACATCAATATAATTATTCTTTGATGACAACTTCAAACAGAATGTACAATAATCATGTATGGTGAACTTTAATATTTCGTAAGACCAACATTGATTTTTTTTTAAGTGTTATAAAATCTTGGTTTTCAAACTTTTTCTTCATATAGGTTCCATTCCAGAGAGAAAATTATAAGGTAGCCAAAAATTCACAAAATGCTTTTTATTGTTAAACAATTGTCTAATGTTATAATACTCAATTCAGTCTCTCCGAAAACAGAAATGCATGTTTGACTGGAGCTTTGGTCTATAGCCTAGTATGGGTATAATGTGAGTCGTCTAGAATGGGCCTACCATATGTCTAAATATCGTGTCTGTCATATCTCTCTGCGTGCATTGCAAAATACAATAGAAAAACATACTGAAGTACTTTTTTGTATATATTTTTTTTCTATAACCCGGTCATAATGGACATAATGCGCTTTTCCAAATTAAAACCAAAGCCAATGAAGCATGAAACTCTGATGTTAGGCATTATATCCAGTTTTGCCAGCAGAATGCATGCATGCATTCTTTACTTACGGACTAATGAAAAATAACAAATTAAAGTGAATTTTCACCAGGACTTTAGAGGTTAAAATTCCATTATGTTTAAATAACTTAAAACAAAACAAAATGGAAAGTTTCTTAAGGGTTTTTCTTTATATTATTTAGCAACATTATCGCATTCACTCTCATAAAATATTTACAAATGTGTCTGATCTGATTTAGTAAATGTTGTATTTCCACTAAAATATGGTATGGTACATGTACAATTTAAATTAAATACTATCATTATAACCACTACAAAAAGAATAAGCAACAACACTTTTAGTAAGTTTTTACAACATAAATAATCAGTTTATTTAAATTCACTAAATACACTACCCGCCTTTCAAATTTATAAACAAAAAATACCCAACTTCTAAACACTCTTCTTCAGGCCCATTTATAAATTTCAGTTTTCTTAAAATATAAGGAAGTGTACTCATTTAAAAATAGCTAAATATTTTAAATGTAAATTTAGCATCGGTATTATATCTAAATTCCAAGCATTGGCTTAATTGGAAAGTCTAAGTAAAACATTTTTAAGTTTGATATGTATGTATTTTATTTTGTTTGTTGAATGGTCTTAATTATATTAATAATTATTAATATTACAGACTAAAATTTATATTATGGCCACAATTTGGTCATGGTCATATTGCAACTTAGTCTTTAAAAGATGAAGAACAATGCATTCTTCTTTTATTAATTGTATTCTGATCAAAAACAAGCTTGGTATTATACCCTATTATGCCCTTCCACCAGCTAGAGAACTAATTAAATATGCATCATTGTCTTCTGTGATTGGTTGATTGCTCACTATATAATATAGATATAATGCACTCTTCAGGATTTTTTTCGCTTTGGTGGATGGATATAATGCGTAACTCTCATATTAATCTCATATTTATAAACTTTTTTTTGGGTATAATCAATTCATATGATAGATTACATCCATAGGATGCCCCTAAGCCAAAAATCTCAAAATTCTCAAAAGTGGATATAATGCGTTTTTCTGAATCACGGCAGACTCAACAGTCTGTCCAAAAACAAAATGCATGTTTTACAGGAGCTTTGGTCTATAGCCTGTTGTTAGGCCTAATGTGTGTCGTCCGGGATGGGCACACTATGTGTCTAAAAATCGTCTCTGTCATACAGTATCTCTGCGTACATTGCAAAATACAACAATAGTATCTCGAGCAGAAAACAGCTGTGGTCTGACCTTGGAAACATAGCAGTTAATTAAATTTAGTGTAGCATAAAAGTAAGCCATATGGAAAGGTTTGGACCAGTTTTTTTCCCACTTTGCTTTAACTATACTAACATAAGTCAAATGACCACGCTGTTTTGATTGGGTTGATTTGTTATGTTTCCTATGGACATATGGAACGGTCACTTATGACGTCATATTAGTGACCTTGAAAGCCATTTTTTTGGAAGGACTTTATATTTTGTTTTGTCAGGTAAACCTCTGAAGTAATCGTATATAGTCGAGCTGATAGAATTTGCTCCAATAATCCGTTTGCCCAGTTTCAAATAATAAAAATGGTCGCCAGGAGTGAGAAAAAACAAGCTTGAAACCGCCAAAAACAACAAATTTCTTGTGATTTTCTATTCAAAACAGCACAATGAGGTGTAATAAAGCGTCTGAGTCCGATAAAACTACAAAAAAAATTGTTATTTTGTTTTCACAGTTTGTTAGAGAAATGATTTTCAAAACATAATCCACTTGCCCCTTTAATTATAAATTATATACAATGGTTAAGGCAGAGATATGAAACCTTGGGAACCAAAAAGTATAGCCTTTCCATCATGAGGGATTTTTAAGAATGTAAATAAATAATACCTCATCACAGATCGCAAACACTTCACAACCACATTCAATGCAATCTTGTATTTTTACTTTTTAATAGATATATTAATGAATAGGCTATTTATTTAATCTATCAATAAATATAATCAATACAATATTCAGTATGTTTCCAAATATTATGTTGCCAATGTGAACCACCAGTTTCTGATGAGCTCAATATATATGTATATGAGCATTGCTAGGTATACACTGGTTTATTTTCAGTGCTAAGGCATGGTACTACATAGTAGACCTATCATTGGCTGCTGTTAGATCAAGAACCACTGATCCAGTCTTGATATGGTACGAATTGCCCATGTTCTTAATAATAATACCTCATTACGGATCGCAAACACACAACCACATTCAATGCCATCCTGTATTTTTACTTTTTAGTAGATATATTAATGAATAGGCTATTTATTCAATCTATCAATAAATATAATCAATACAATATTCAGTACTTTTTCAAAAAAAAAAAAAATAATAAAAAAATAGGCCTATCATTGGCTGCTGTTAGATCTACGACCACTGCTCCAGTCTTGTTATGGAACGAATTGCTTATTTTCTTCGTACAAGGTCTACGGAGCAAGCATAAAATAAATGCTTGCCTACTAAAATATGCTTAGGTATAAATGCTATACTTACAAATTTAATTTAATAATTGAGACATAATTCGTTAATTTAAAAAAAAATCATGTCTACATCTAGACAATACTTGATTTTACTTCAGCATATTAAACTAACTATTATAATGTACCGTGCCAGGTTTTAATCAAACTTAATAACTGACCAATAAGACCGTGTTTGTTATTTTATAGCCAGAATATGCGCAGTACGAATTTTCCGTACATTTACGTTGTATGCAATGATTTGCATGCGTGTTATTTTAGTAGTGGCGGTTATTATTTTTTTCTTTTGATTTCAGTTTGAAGGTCATTTTTAAGATACCTCATTGATTTCAATGTGTCGCAGGTTACTTATTAATATTAATATCTGCTTCGATTGAGTCATTGTAAAAATGTTCTCACAGTAGTTTTGCAGTCGTTACATCAGTAAAGAGCCATCGGGTGTCACTGTTAACATAAAGAAGATAATTGCACACAGTAAATCCTAACAAATTCGGCAAACAGAAACCGTCCGAGTGTCATTACAATTTCTGACACCAGTGAGCTTGCAATCGTAAGTTTATTCAGTTGAATTTAATGGTTTACTTTCAAGATACTTGATATCATTAAAGTAAGAATTAACTAATTTTTGTTTTACATTCAATGTTATTTTCTTTTTGGTGATACAAAATTATATTGAAACGTTACATGTTAGGTGTCTTTTTTCCAACAAAAATCCTTTCAAATATTTTAAAGGTAGATGTTCTTGCGTTCATTTGTACTTGTTGGGGTGTTATCATGTGTATGGTGTACACCGTTGGGAAACCTTGAAGGTTAGTTAAGAGTAAATTAATCAATTATTTTTTAAACAAACCTCAGTGAAAATTCAGATTTATGTTTTATATATCTATCTGTTTCTTTGATTATTTGTTTTCTTGTGAAGTCAGTATTGTGCCATTGAAAGCGTTCAACAATAAATATATTTTGTACCAGTATTTATTACAGATTATAATGTGTATTCTGTCTTTAAAAAAAATATTCTATCAATAAAGCAAAGTCACAGTTACTGGAATTGGGTGCAGTGGTAAATAGAATTATTATTATCTATTTACAGTATTGTATGCAATATAGTATCACCTGTCATAGCTATCCGTTTAACTCTTTAGAAATGTATATGTTGCTAGACATACCAATGTACGTGAATCATTAAAGAAATTGTAAACTAAGAAAAACAAATCGATACCCAGAACAGCATCGTAGGCCTGACTTTAGATTTTGACCACAATTATGCATATAATGCATTTAGTGTAGAGATGTTTAAGACCATGTTTATGAATTACCAACAATTGTGTGAATTGATAACTGGCACAAGTTTAGAATGTAGGCCTTAGAGAATAATATTGATCTTTAGGAATTATACATTAGAGGGTGGTACCTGTGTTAACTGTGCTGAGTTTTACTGAAAAAAGAAAGTAACTTTTACTAAGTACCTGCTTATTAGTGCTTGTGTATTATAATGATCTATTTTTCGAGATATTTAAAAAAAAATTATATATATAGTAATACTGCCTTTAATAATTACTGAATGTATTTTTTTTCCAAAAAAAAGTATGTATCTGTGTAAGGTATATGAATGTTCACTGGCATGTAATATAAAGAACAGAGCAGCATGTGTATAAAGTGTCATGCTTAGGCCATTGTATACCTGGAGAAGTATGTGTATGTTAAAGATCACACAGAATAATAATAATAATAATAATAATAATAATAATAATAACAACAATAATAATGATAATGATAATGATAATGATAATGATGATGATGATAATAATAATAAATGATAATAAATAATAATAATAATAATGATAATAACGATAATGATGATAATGATGATAATAATAAATGATAATAAATAATAATAATAATAATAATAATAATTATGATTATACATATAATTATGATTATTAATATTATTATTTCGAATTTCATTTATGTTAAGCTAATAAGAATTGTTTCTCACCAGTAGCTTCCAATCCGCATTCTCGGACTTTTTTTTTTAGCAGAATGACATTGGCAAGTAGCCATCGTCTACGTCACCGATGACGTAATGGTGACGGGTGCGCTCTGCAGTGTTGCGCAGCAGAACGTCCATCCGAGCCCCCTCCTCTTGGGTTGGTGTAGGAGGTCGTCGTAGACAAGGGACATTTCGTACCCTCCTTCATCCCTATACATGGTGTTGTTATTGCGTATTGACGCAATAACACCACCATGAATAGGGATGAACGTTCTGCTTGAAATTATGAATTTATTTGATATTAATGAAATGTTGATAATAATGAAAAATGAAATTATTTGATAATAATAATAATAATAATG
>NW_022738340.1:0-892 GCF_011630105.1 Anneissia japonica
CTTTCCGGCATATTTCGAGTACTTTGCCGAAAAACTTCAAACTTTCAATGGAATAGTGTTTATTTCAGGCTATCTAACCGTGCCTAACAAAAAAATTACATTTTGACTCAACTTTTTAACATTGTCACTTTTTGCACAAAAGTGCTTATCTCGCCGAGTTGAGCACTTAGTGCAAATTTTTGACTTTTCGCCATATTTCGAGTACTTTGCCGAAAAACTTCAAACTTTCAATGGAATAGTGTTTGTTTCAGGCTATCTCACCGTGCCTAACAAAAAAAAAATTACATTTTGACTCAACTTTTTAACATTGTCACTTTTTGCACAAAAGTGCTTATCTCGCCGAGTTGAGCACTTAGCGCAAATTTTTGACTTTCCGCCATATTTAAAGTACTTTTCCGAAAAACTTCAAACTTTCTATGGAATAATATTTGTTTCAGGCTATCTCACAAAAAATAGCCTCTGAGCAACTCATTCCAAGTAAGACTCATCTTGGAGTTAAACAGAGCATTAACTTTGACAAAGATACCAGACCGTAAACACTATTGTTAGTTCTATTAATGAAGCAATACACAGATTTATGCAAATACTCATAAAATGAAGGAACAGAGTTACTAAGTGGCACTACAGTGTTTAGGTAGTTTAGTACTAAATGCAGTTTAAAGAACCATACATAAAATTTGCATGATAACGAAAGACAGAACATATTCACAAGGTATGATTTAAAAAGGAGACATTACACTTTGTCAGAACAATTAATAAATTTTCTTGACAGGGAATTCCCTCTTATACAAAGTGATCTGCACTGACGCTTAATATCAAGCTCATCATTTAGCGTAAAATGATTTCTGCGATCAAATGCCATGCTAGCATCTGAAAAACATGTACACTAGGC
>NW_022738340.1:947-4198 GCF_011630105.1 Anneissia japonica
TGGGATAGTGTTTGTTTCAGGCTATCTCACCGTGCCTAACAAAAAAAATTACATTTTGACTCAACTTTTTAACATTGTCACTTTTTGCACAAAAGTGCTTATCTCGCCGAGTTGAGCACTTAGTGCAAATTTTTGACTTTCCGTCATATTTAAAGTACTTTTCCGAAAAACTTCAAACTTTCTATGGAATAATATTTGTTTCAGGCTATCTCACAAAAATAATTACATTTTGACTCAACATTTTAACATTGTCACTTTTTGCACAAAAGTGCTTATCTCGCCGAGTTGAGCACTTAGTGCAAATTTTTGACTTTCCGCCATATTTAAAGTACTTTTCCGAAAAACTTCAAACTTTCAAAGGATTAGTGTTTGTTTCAGGCTATCTCACCGTGCCTAACAAAAAAAATTACATTTTATCTCAACTTTTTAACATTGTCACTTTTTGCACAAAAGTGCTTATCTCGCCGAGTTGAGCACATAGTGCAAATTTTTGGCTTTTCGCCATATTTCGAGTACTGTTAAGAAAAACTTCAAACTTTGAATGGAATAGTGTTTATTTCAGGCAATCTCACCGTGCCAAACCAAAAAAAAAAACATTTTATCTCAACTTTTTAACATTGTCACTTTTTGCACAAAAGTGCTTATCTCGCCGAATTTAGCACTTAGTGCAAAATTTTGACTTTCCGCCATATTTCGAGTACTTTTCCGAAAAACTTCAAACTTTTAATGGATTAGTGTTTGTTTCAGGCTATCTCACCGTGCCTAACAAAAAAAAATTAAATTTTGACTCAACTTTTTAACATTGTCCCTTTTTGCACAAAAATGCTTATATCGCCGAGTTGAGCTCTTAGAGCAAATTTTTGACTTTCCGCCATATTTCATGTACTTTTCCGAAAAATGTCAAACTTTCAATGGAATAGTGTTTGTTTAAGGCTATTTCACCGTGCCTAACAAAAAAAATTACATTTTTACTCAACTTTTTAACATTTTCACTTTTTGCACAAAAGTGCTTATCTCGCCGAGTTGAGCACTTAGTCAAATTTTTGACTTTCCGCCATATTTCGAATACTTTTCCGAAAAACTTCAAACTTTCAATGGAATAGTGTTTGTTTCAGGCTATCTCACTGTGCCTAACAAAAAAAATTACATTTTTACTCAACTTTTTAACATTGTCACTTTTTGCACAAAAGTGCTTATCTCGCCGAGTTGAGCACATAGTGCAAATTTTTTACTTTTCGCCATATTTCGAGTACTGTTAAGAAAAACTTCAAACTTTCAATAAATTAGCATTTGTTTCAGGCTGTCACACCGTGCCTAACAAAAAAAAAATTACATTTTTACTCAACTTTTTAACATTGTCACTTTTTGCACAAAATTGCTTATCTCGCTGAATTGAGCACTTAGTGCAAATTTTTGACTTTCCGCCATATTTCGAGTACTTTTCCGAGAAACTTCAAACTTTCTATAGAATAGTATTTGTTTCAGGCTATCTAACCGTGCCTAACAAAAAAAATTACATTCTGACTCAACTTTTTAACATTGTCACTTTTTGCACAAAAGTGCTTATCTCGCCGAGTTGAGCACTTAGTGCAAATTTTTGACTTTCCTCCATACTTCGAGAACCTTCCAGAAAATCCTCACACTTTCTATGGAATAGTATTTGATTCAGGCTATCTCACCATGCCTAACAAAAAAAATTACATTTTTACTCAACTTTTTAACATTTTCACTTTTTGCATAAAAGTGCTAATCTCGCCGAGTTGAGAACTTAGTCAAATTTTTGACTTTCCGCCCGCCATATTTCGAGTACTTTTCCGAAAAACCTCAAACTTTCTATGGAATAGTATTTGTTTCATGCTATCTCACTGTGCCTAACAAAAAAATTACATTTTGACTCAACTTTTTAACATTGTCACTTTTTGCACAAAAGTGCTTATCTCGCCGACTTAAACACATAGTGCAAATTTTTAACTTTTCGCCATATTTCAAGTACTGTTAAGAAAAACTTCAAACTTTCAATGGAATAGTGTTTATTTCAGGCTATCTCACCGTGTCTAACAAAAAAAAATTACATTTTGTCTCAACTTTTTAACATTGTCACGTTTTGCACAAAAGTGCTTATCTCGCCGAATTGAGCACTTAGTGCAAATTTTTGACTTTCCGCCATATTTCGAGTAATTTTCCGAAAAACTTCAAACTTTCAATGGATTAGTATTTGTTTCAGGCTGTCACACCGTGCCTAACAAAAAAAATTACATTTTTACTCAACTTTTTAACATTGTCACTTTTTGCACAAAAGTGCTTATCTCGCCGAGTTGAGCACTTAGTGTAATTTTTGACTTTCCGCCATATTTCGAGAACCTTCCAGAAAAACCTCACACTTTCAATGGATTATTTTTTGTTGCAGACTATCTCACCGTGCCTAACAAAAAAAAATTTACATTTTTACTCAACTTTTTAACATTTTCACTTCTTGCATAAAAGTGCTAATCTCGCCGAGTTGAGCTCTTAGTCAATTTTTTGACTTTCCACCCGCCATATTTCGAGTACTTTTCAGAAAAACTTCAAACTTTCTATGGAATAGTATTTGTTTCAGGCTATCTCACTGTGCCTAATAAAAAATTTACATTTTGACTCAACTTTTTAACATTGTCACTTTTTGCACAAAAGTGCTTATCTCGCCGAGTTGAGCACTTAGTGCAAATTTTTAACTTTTCGCCATATTTCGAGTACTGTTAAGAAAAACTTCAAACTTTGAATGGAATAGTGTTTATTTCAGGCTATCTCACCGTGCCAAACCAAAAAAAATTACATTTTATCTCAACTTTTTAACATTGTCACTTTTTGCACAAAATTGCTTATCTCGCAGAATTTAGCACTTAGTGCAAATTTTTTACTTTCCGCCATATTTCGAGTACTGTTAAGAAAAACTTCAAACTTTCAATGGAATAGTGTTTGTTTCAGGCTATCTCACAATGCCAAACAAAAAAATATTACATTTGGACTGAACTTTTTAACATTGTCACTTTTTGCACAAAAGTGCTTTTCTCGCCGTGTTGAGCCCATAGTGCAAATTTTTAACGTTTCGCCATATTTCCAGTACTGTTAAGAGAAACTTCAATTTTTCAATGGAATAGTGTTTATTTCAGGCTATCTCACCGTGCCTAAAAAAAAAATTACATTTTGACTCAACTTTTTAACATTGTCACTTTTTGCACAAAAGTGCTTATCTCGCCGAGTTGAGCACTTAG
>NW_022738340.1:4210-5316 GCF_011630105.1 Anneissia japonica
GCCATATTTCGAGTACTGTTAAGAAAAACTTCAAATTTTCAATGGAATAGTGTTTGTTTCAGGCTATCTCACCGTGCCTAACAATAAACAATTACATTTTGACTCAACTTTTTAACATTGTCACTTTTTGCACAAAAGTGCTTATCTCGCCGAGTTGAGCACTTAGTGCAATTTTTTTACTTTCCGCCGGCCATATTTCGAGTACTTTTCCGAAAAACTTCAAACTTTCAATGGAATAGTGTTTATTTTAGGCTATCTCACCGTGCCTAACAAAAAAATTTTTATTTTGACTCAACATTTTAACATTGTCACTTTTTGCACAAAAGTGCTTATCTCGCCAAGTTCAGCACTTAGTGCAAATTTTTGACTTTCTGCCATATTTCGAGTACTTTTCCGAAAAACTTCAAACTTTCAATTGTATAGTGTTTGTTTCAGGCTATCTCACCGTGCCTAACAAAAAAAAAATTGCATTTGACTCACTGATTTTTACTGATTACTACTGCTGGTACCGGGTTACCGGGTAGCACAGACACGAAGGGACCCTTAGGGGCGAAGAAAGTCATTGGTCGAGTTCCTAGTCCACATTTCAAGCGCCCTGAGCATCTTACATTAGATGGATATGTGCGCTATATAAAACTACATTATTATTATTATTATTATTATTATTATATTATTATTATCACACAAAACCTTTGCAAGCAAAACAGAAGAGAATTAAATGGTCCAGCTTTAAGTTGGTACGGCGTGAGAGTATCTAATAACCTCTGCCCCTCCATGATTGGGGCTGAAATAGCACTCAAGTTCTTAATTTCGTTATTTTTTTTGCATTCACTTTGCTGAGGGCAGAGACCGCGCCGCCGAAACCCTGTCCGCCAATTTGTTAATTTTGTTTTTCAGGGGTGCAACAGTGGTGTGCAAACACATGCTTCGATGACGTCAGATCATCCAAAGTTTCATAGTGCATGACAAAAGGAACAAGCTCAGTGCAAGATGATGATGACTTAATTAAACAAATTAATTTAAACATATCAAGAAACCTTAATGGTTTTATTTTAGAAATAAATCTAACAAATTTAAATTTCAATCTCTACAAATTTCCTCCGTAA
>NW_022738340.1:6241-6759 GCF_011630105.1 Anneissia japonica
CGAACGTATAAGACGTGATTCCAACAGATAAATTACGAACGCATAAGATGGGTATGATTTAAACAAATAAAAAAACAAACACATTAGACGGACATGAACGAATTTATGAACGATATGACAGACAAGATATAAAAAAAAATAACGAAAACATAAGACGAACATGAAAAAAATTCATAAAGAAACGAACGTATAAGACGGACATGATTCAAACAATAAAACAAAGCCAACATAAGACTGACATTTCTCAAACAAATAACAAACGTATCGGACGGACATAGACAAATGATACTGTGTAGACGGATGAATAATTTTGTAATGAACAAAATATTTATGAACAAAAACAAACAAATATAAAAACAATGGACGGTTTTACAAATGAACATGTACCGGTACGCATGTAAAATGTGCAAGTAGATTTCTTTATTAGAAGCAAATATTTAGCTTCATCTATCCAATGTGTTGTAACAAGTGCAGAGTCTCTGCAATGTACTGCAAATGTACAACAATATCATAATTAT
>NW_022738340.1:6826-7778 GCF_011630105.1 Anneissia japonica
GCCTACGGCTGGTCTACTGAGGTCTAACACTAAGAGCCTCACGATTTAGATATAAACGACTGGTGGTAGTAGTAGGCCTGGGCAGTATCCTTTACTGAAATTATGCTTGCTTTCATAGTGCTAAATTAAGTTTTATATCTAAATTTTAAGGCACAAGGGCAGAGGCACACCAGCAGGGGAATTTTACCCGCTTTTATAATATTACTATTAAAATTGAAAAATGCACAAGACAATTATGCTCATATTGAAATTTTATATGTTTTAAAAAATAGCCTTCTCACGGCGGTGTGTGTATTTGTCATACACTGCAGCGTATATTAATACAATTCTTAAAAATTTCCTTGTAGAATATTTTTTTTTATACCACATACAGGTAGGTACATCGCAACACATTAAAAAACAGTAGCTCATTGAATTTGATTTTAATTTTCCAGTTTTAATAAGTATTAGGGATTGCCACTGGGCCTATACTGTCTTGGTTTCCATCTTGTACATTTCAAAACTTAATTATATTTTCAATAAATATATATTTAATTGAATTTGCCTTCACTATATTTTACTAATTTCTGATGTCCAATGACCTAATGTCTCCAAAAACTTTTCAACATGGTTATAACCAATTTTATCATGTATGCATCTATATTTATTACTCATCAACTTCTCTTCTTATGACAGTCTTATGACCATCACAATTGCACATTGATTTGATTGCTGAAAGTCGATTATTGAACATTGAATGAACATTGATTATTGAACATTGATTGGATTGCTGAACATTGAATGAACATTAATTATACATTGATTATAGATCATTGTTATTGGATTGGAATTTATAAGTAAAATGGAAATTAAAAATTGAACAGGAATTTAAGATGCTAATTAATATGTTAGAAAAGATCACATTTAAATGAATAACACAATCACACTTTTGACTTAAAACGTTTTATTGCTC
>NW_022738340.1:8078-9200 GCF_011630105.1 Anneissia japonica
GAATGATCGTCGCCCATGCGGAGTACTTCTTGATTTTGCATCGGCTGTGGGCACGGAGGCTATGGGTAAATAATAGCACAATGGAGAGAGGTTCGTCTATACAGTAATAATATATAATAGTTTAGAAATTGTTGTTGTTTGCTAAGAAGTCCTGCACATTGTAAATATTCTGTGTAAACTTAGACCAGTCATAGACCATACCAATAGGCCGTGACGATCGTTAAGAGCACACACATGGTTAAAAAAATCTATCTAGAGGGAGCTATTTTTTCATACTTCTCAATTACGAATTTTCTCAATTTCGAACGCCTTCTAGACCAAAGGGTACGTAATTGAGAAGGTCGACTGCAGTCGACCTTCCCAATTACGAACTTCTCAATTACGAACCTTCTATTTTACGAACGGTGTTTGGCCGATGACGTCATCATGCGATCGTAAAACGATTTTGGGTAACTTTTTAAAGCTGTTTTTCATGTGAATTTTGAGTGCTTTTGTTCATTTATTCTATTGCATAACAAGAAACTTCAAGTGTATTAAAGCAATTAAACATCAATTTTGTTTTACGAGTCTTTATATTATCAATTAAAGCATCGTTTATAAAAACACTAACGGCGATAATACGACGTGGTAAAGTCATTGCCAATAAGATAAACTATTAAAGGAGCACCAGTCACTGGTCTCTTTCTAGCAACATGCCGATCTAAATTTAGACCGTCTTACAGAGACGACATTAGACCGCTGTCATCGTTAATAGCAACAGTCGGTTAACGTCAAAGGAGCGCATAGCTGTGGTTGACAAACTTTACAGGACGCGCGTCTGGGAATGAATTGGTTTACGTTTATGAACTTTGTAAACAATGAATAGGGTTTAGATAAGAAATGACAGAAAATATATGCAATTTAAATGAATCATTTGTACGTATTATTTAAAATGACACCTTTTCATTGGTAGGGAGGGAGCATGGGAGGAGCATAGACCTGATTATTTAAATAATTGATTGAAACATAATTAAATGAAATGTAATGTACATTTCAACAATGGCTTCTGCCTCGAAAAGACGATTATAACCAGTTCCATCATGTATGCTTCTACAGTATATTCATTACTTTCCTATTTTATCT
>NW_022738340.1:9254-9592 GCF_011630105.1 Anneissia japonica
CATCTCTCTATCCCTATAAAAATGTATAAAGTATTACTTGTGAATATATGTATATGTGATGTATCTTGCTTCTATAATTATTACTCATCAACTTCTCTTCCTCTATTCTGATAGCGAAGCGTCAGTGGAGATCACTTTAGGCCATGGGGTGAAAATCCTAACGTTCAGTCCCGTTCCGAAATTTTCTTAATACTTTCACTCATTATGATAATCATTATAATAATATTTAAAAACACCAAAAAAAAGTTCGACCGTCAGAACTTCTGCAAATACTAGAAAATGACGTTTAAACTTACGAAATTGAAAGTTCTTTGCGCTAGATTAGCACACGACATTTT
>NW_022738341.1:0-677 GCF_011630105.1 Anneissia japonica
TTATAATCTTTAAAGAAAATATTTGTATTCGTTAAAGAAATATCTCTTCTTCGCAATCGAAAATTAAAAAAAAAATTCTTACATCGAAATTGTCGTACACTTTGTCGTTTTTTTTTAAATTTGCTTTGATCGTGTCACTCAACAGCCTGCATATGTCTTTTTAAAGGAGCGCAAATATTTTCAGAGCTACCACTCTTTCAGCTACCACGATAAAGTGCGCATGCACACAGATTTTTTTAATTAACTTTTCCTGTAGCCACTGATGTACAACATATTGGGTCGTTTTATTATAAACGTTCCGTGGCAAAACAACGTATGTTTGCATGTTTGAAACTTAGTAATAAGTTTTTGAAATTGTGCATGATTGTATATCTGTATATATTGTGATTTTAATTACAACCATTCGATTATTGCAAAGTTATTAGCGATATTTACATATACGTTGTTTTGATTTAATGAACATCAGTAACGAGTTTTTTTTTTTTGCCAAACTCCATCGGCTCAAAAACAGTTTTTGAATACCAAAAGAGTGAAAACAAAGTATGTTCATCGTAGATACGTTGTAACGTGACTCTGCAGGACGTAAGCACGACCTCGTTATAGATTATTACATTTTTTTGGTTTACACGGAAAACGGAATACCATCAACAACTCAATTGCATATAACATCGACACCA
>NW_022738342.1:0-1208 GCF_011630105.1 Anneissia japonica
AAAGGACAACCAGAGTTAAAAAGGTTTGGTGAGCATGATAATTAAGTCGCGGTTTTGTTGATTAATACATGTTTTCCTATCGATTAAAGTCTTAAGACTGTCACAAATACCGTGGTTAATACAATCACTATTCTTAATTGAAGTCTTCAATTTTCGTCTATAGCTATAATTAAATAGTGTCGAAAAAAGAGAGATATCCAAGTCGACCAGGCATTTCTTTATCCTATCAATAAGCGTGTTCTTGTATACCATGTTACCGTTAGCTTCACAATTAAGTAAATAGGCATAAAATTTCCTGGAGGCGGAGTCATTAGCAAATATTTGTGATAAAAGATCGAGCTGGGATGACAAAATAATATCTTTAATCTTGGGCAAGTTAACTGCATGTAACAGAGGAGTTGACCTGCAAAATTTAGGGATACCAAGAAATGCCTTTAGCAACTTACTTTGAATTTTATTCATGTTGTCAACTCTATTGATATTAATACATTGGCAACCATATGCAAGAATAGAAACAACTACAGTGTTCCAAATGTGAAGTTTCACCTCAGTACAAGAGCCCTGTTTACACATGCCGATGGTTGGTAATGAAAAAAAGGCTTTCTGGGAATTACGAATTCTCGCATCAACTTGAGAATTTCCCTTTAGATTGCTGTTAAGTGTGGCCCTGAGGTAGGTTACAGAGTCTGTGACTTTCAAGGTATGATTATTTAAGGTCCATACCGGGTCTGGTGATAAACTTTGTATGCCAAATGTTGTACAAGATGTCTTAATGGGATTGAAACGTAACCCATGAGATAGTATGTAATTGTTGGCGTAATCAATAAGTTTTTGAAGACCAGTGGCGGTAAGACTTGTTAAAAGTAAATCGTCCGCATAACAGAATGTATAAAACTTACAATTTGCAACCACAATTTAAAGAATTTAAATGCAAGAACAAGTTAAATATAAATGGAGAAGATAGTCCTTCTTGTCTAGTACCTGCGGATTGCAATACTTCTACTAGTCATATTATTCCATTTAACAGTGACGTTTATATTTGTGCACCATTTATACATACAGCGCCACCAGTCAGATTTAATTGCAGAATTAAGTTTTTGAAATATTACGACATGGGTAATTGCATCAAATGCACCTTCGGCATCTAGGTTACCACCACTAAGGGCTATAATTCAGAAACATATGCCCATTCTACAGACCACAGAACG
>NW_022738343.1:0-572 GCF_011630105.1 Anneissia japonica
AAATATTGAATCCCAACACGATGGCGTGTATTTCAATACTTGGAGTATGTATTATACTTTCTTTTATCAGGGTTATGCTATCACACTATTCAGGAAAATGTTCACAAAAACTCAATATATTTTTCATGTCTTGCAGCATGGGTTATGTTCTGCTGCTGCATCTCCAAAAAAAAAAATAAAAAATAAAAATAAGAATAAGAAACAGCAGGTAGAGAGAAAACGATATTTTTTTTTTAAATTTTAAGGAATGAAGAAATGTTATCAGTCGGAAGATTCTATGGACTTTTTTATTCCTTGTTTTTCTTAAAAGGTTCTGTTTCCCAAAAACATTCAAATGGAGGAGAAAAACAAAAATAAATGTGTATTGGTGAATGTAAACAGTATAGTAATAGGATGGTTTAAATGCTTTAAATTTATATAATTGAGAAGAAAAATACATATATTATTTTGCAGATTTCATGGCAGCGGTGGGTGTAATAAAAATAAAGAAAATTATTTTTTTTCTAAATTTTTTATTCGAATTGAATTGCATTTATTCGATGTAAACACCAAGGATAGCCCACAAACGTCTA
>NW_022738344.1:0-1037 GCF_011630105.1 Anneissia japonica
AATTTTACATCTTACACTGTATTGTTTGCTCTGTAATTCATAAGCTATTGGAATTATGCTTTACAGTCTATTTTATAACCATAGTGAATGATACGCAGATTGTATAGGCCTATTTATGAACAAAAAACACCTCAATTTCAGGGCATTCTATATTATATAGTTGAATTGCATTGTAATTAACCAAAAATAAATTATTGTTAAAATATACAATTTTAATAGATAAAATTAATTTAACACAGACATAGTAATTCACACTGGCAATACATTAACATAGCTACAGCATGAGGAGCCTCTGGTCAAAGGAGAAGCTAAAATTCACCTGTCTGGGGAGGATATTTAAACTCTGTGTAGTTGGCACTGGGTTCAGGAAATGCCTCATGTATGGACTTCATTACACGACATCAGCACTCGCCTGTCTTTGCCAAGATAACCACAGCACCAACGTACAAATTGCTGATAGGCTGTATACCTGTAACGCCTGGAAAAAAAAATTGTGAAGCAATATTAATATAGATTTTTTTTTGTGTGAGGGGAAGAGAAAACAGGAATTAAAGCATAACTACACCTCATAAATAGTAATCAGATTTAATAAAATATTTTATTGGTCAATTCCACTTGTAAGCAGTGGGGTATTTTGCAAGACTTGCATGTAAGTGCACACACGAAGAAAAAGTAAGGTACCACCCAAAATATTAACTAATGTATGCCTAATAGAACAAAAATATATGTTGATGTTTGCAGTACACCACATAGGCAGTTTTGAAAAGAACTGTTGTAGTTAAGAAACTCTCAACGTTTTGATTGAGTTGCTTCAGTCATCTTCGGGAGAATAATACCTGCAGAAATTGCAAACAGGGAAATACTTATATGTTTGAGTAGAGAAGTACAAAAATAATTCATCTATGTATTCTTTACCTTTCGACTCCCCCTTCGGTCACAGGCTCCTGGTATTGTGAAACATACTGCCAATACGCAATTTGTAGTGTTACAGGATTTAAGATGGCTGGTTCAAACCAAGGATGTGTGGTAATGCACCC
>NW_022738345.1:0-1678 GCF_011630105.1 Anneissia japonica
TTAAAATGTAGGTTCTCATGATGTCAGATGACGTATTAAATATGATGCTATATTTTGGGCTCTGATTTAATTTAACGATGGCCCTGTCAGTAGTAATGACAATATTTTGTGCTTTTTTTAGCCATGTAGTAAAATAGTACTATTATTTTCAATGTAAAAAATGAGAGTTAAGATGAACTAGTAGAAGAAGAAGAAGAGGTAGAAGAAGAATAGCTTTTTTTTTTGTTTTATAATATTATTATTTATTATTTAATAAATTTGTTAAGTATATATATAACAGGTATATATATACTTCTAAAAGTCGTGTGTCATGCATAGGAACGTTGACGCCTGCAAGGCTCTGGTTTACATTCATTTTGCTGTATCACACAACATGGACGCCCTATGTTTTGTATATGTTAAAAATCATCATTTAAAAAAACAAACAATTTATTGTGTTTTTTATGGAAAATTTAATTAAAAGTATAATTATTCAATCCAGTGTTCAATGTGGACCAAAACAACACCAAACATGAATGGAAATTGTTTATGTAAACCTGATTTCCAGCAATTTTAGAGGGGTTTTTTTTGGCCATGATGAACTGCTGCCACTCAGCCAAGCAATGTAAAGAAATGTTATTTTTACACGTTAACGATGCGGAAATTTAAACAATAAATGATCAATATTGATCGCAAAATACAATAAAATATCATATTTATATTGTGGATAAATGATTAAAATATGTTTTAAGTGTAATAAATTGTTGTTTTCAGGTAAGAATTGATGTAGAGTGATGTATGGTATGTTGTGTATACATGCTGTGTTGTTGTATTTTGTGTGTTGATGTCGTAATTGTAATGATGCATAATTCTACTCACCGGCTCCACCCAGTCCACAGCTTCTGCCGTCGCTGATTTCAAACTCTCAGCGACGACTTCACGTGGTGCGCTGTACAACACAATCAGATATAATAACGGCCAGCGGCCCTACGAAAACAACAAAATACAATATGATAACAAAACACATTCAACTATCACACATACACAAAATATCACATATAAACACAACTTAATCACATCATAATTACATTAAATAATCACAATCAATTGAATATTCAAATATTATTACAAATTAACTAACAATTTAAAGCTAAATCGTTTAAAATCGTAAATTTTAGCATTTATTTTTCTGAACGCTTTCCCTATTCTTTTGCATTGAATTTTTTTTTAGTTCATTTAGGGTTTTGTTCAGATCATAATTTTTTTTATGAATTTTGTATTTTTAACATTCTAGATATATTTCTTTTGTATAAAGGTTTGAAAAGAATACAGACAATGATATGTTTTATCCACTAGCTAACATTTTTCTTTATCATTAGGCCTATGCTGACTTCAGAGAAAATTCCCTATTCTTTATCATAGATACATAAAATCTGTTATCCCATTTGTTCGGAATTATATTTTTTTTGAAAAGCTATATTTTTAAGATCATATTTGACTTTCTTTTGATTAGAGTTTTAAAAGTAATCCAAACACATATATGTTATAACGACTAATTAACGATTTTACCAAGCTTTCAACCTATGCTATTTTCAGACAAAATTTGCATATTCTTTATCATTGGATAAGGCCGACCTACCATGGGCACGTCTCTGTTCGGAATCATAATTTTTTCGAAATATTATATTTTAAACCTCGT
>NW_022738346.1:0-719 GCF_011630105.1 Anneissia japonica
ATACACTCGCACAAGCTGTTGTTTGCACAAGTGAATCTTTTTTTCGCTCGAACTAGCATCCACTCAAAGTGGCATTCACTTGAATTGCCTGGTTCCCCAGCTAGTTATGCCACAGACATGTTGGTGAATAAAATATGATTTTTAGGTTAAAATTTCAATGACAAGCTAGGGCCTATTCATCTTAAACACAGCAATGTTATTTGATATTTTGTCTTTCAAAATATCCAACTCATCTGTTAAAAAAAAGCCGTGGCTAGAGATACGGTAACATATTTCTACTTCGTTTTGCTAAAGGTACAGTAAATGGCATTACGTCACCATCACCCAATGAAATGCCAGAATGTGTGTGACATCATTTTTTGAAGAATGGCATTGCATATCACCCGCAATGAGCGGTGGAAGGAGAACGATCCGATTGAACAGTACTGGGAAATTAGAACATCAAAAGTACAATATTGTTTGACTTTACCGTCATCCTTAAATAGGCGTATGGTTCCACTTTATAGTAAAAATAGGTCTGTATAATTCTTTTGTTTACAGTATATTCATTTTTTAATTGCAAGTGTTGTCATATAAATAGATTACCAAGGACTAGCAGTAGTGTGTGTATACATGTGCCTTGGCTTAAGTCCATGATGCCTTGCTTGATAAGGCTAATGACATGACTTTATTATTGAGCGGTGTCGCCTATTTTTCTATGACAGTATAAGGTCTGCATC
>NW_022738347.1:0-681 GCF_011630105.1 Anneissia japonica
TCAGAAGAAAGCTTCCAGATCCAAAGATAGTTGTTGTGGGTCAGCCTGCCTCGGTTTTGGGCAAAATTTCAGTCCTCAGGATAGAAGTTTGGTTTCTCCTTCGGAGAGCTGACAGTTAATTTGAACAACTGAATCCGTGGTGTTGCACGGATTATCACTAAAGCGCCGAATGAACCTTCTAGGTTTACGTGAAAGCCGAATATTGTGCGAAGGTTCGATCGCTTGTGTTGAAGTGATATTGTCTCGACCAAGATAGCCGTTAACACTGTTAAATTATATGTATGTATATAAATAATCAAAGAAAGGTAAATACAGTGTTCGAATTAAGGACATAATAATACATCGTGTAGCATAGCTCTCAACGAATGTAGTCCAGTAAATAAATGAATAAAGAAATTGTGTAATGAAGTTCCTCTGGCGGGACTCGAACCTGCGACCTCTCGCTGTCAAGGCGAACGTCATAACCATTAGACCACGGAGGTTTCATGGTTGAACAGTTTCAAATACCACCAGATACACTCCATTACACAATAAGTACGGCTAGAAACAAATAGTTGCGTATAATATAAATCACAATAGCCGTTAACACTATAGGACTACATTCGTTGAGAGCTATGCTATACGATGTATTATTATGTCCTTTATTCGAACACTGTGTATTTACCTTTCTTTGATGATTTA
>NW_022738348.1:0-4100 GCF_011630105.1 Anneissia japonica
CATGACTGAAATAAGCACAAAAGGTTGTTTTTAAAGTAAAAGTTTCATGGCTCTAGACAGTACAAGGTAAAATTTATGCTCATTTAAATTCAATGTCACACAATGTTATTGCTCGATTGTTGCACTTGGGCCATTTTTGGGGCAAACTATCTTACTAACTATTAGTTAGTAAGATAAAAGACTGTATCCCTTAACAAACTGCATGAATTAAATAAGTGTACAAATATGTACTAGAATATAAGGTTACATGGTTCTGAACTGTACACTGTTAATGTTATACTAATTTTAAATATCAAAATAGTCGCACAATTTTATATAGTGCAATTTTGCGCTTGGGCCATTTTTTGTCCCGAATGACCTTTTGACCTACGATTACCCCCTAAAATGATAAGTTAAAAATCCGGAATTTTTTGTGGTGAAACATTTCCAACTATATATTAATAATTTGTTGCATAAGACCCATTTAATAACTGATTTGGGTATTTTAATGGAGTCTAAAAATGGAAGCAAAATTACGCAACCAATTAAGTTAGGGTGTTTACGAACCAATATTTTCGTAACGGGGTCCGGTATACCAAAAGTCATGTCATATTCCTGTTCTACAGCCAAAAGGTAGTCTAGATATCAATTTTTAGTTAATTATCTTTATTCTATTTGAAGATATGGCTAATTGAAAATGCAACTTTACAAATATGTCATAATTGATAGCTAAAAAAGGGTATGACCCTAAAATTTCAAATGGCCGTAACTTCTAAACGACTTGGAATTGGCAAGTCAAATTTTGGGTTTGTTCGTCAGACATGTTGGTGCACATTATATCCGAGTTTCAAGAAAATCTGAGACGGTACCCAGCCATGATTTTCTGAAAATTTGTTGAGTTGGCACGGAATGACCCAATACAAAGTTAAAAAGAAATTGCCAAATATAACACTGTAGTATAAAGAACTAAATTGCATTATATTTACAAGCAAAAAACAGTTGACAAAAGGTAAATAAATACTAAAAAAGCAGAAGTTACATTAACAGTTTACAATAAATATACACATATTTAAATATCAAAAAAGCATAGGGTAATAAAAACATTCATAAAGAGAAATAATTGAAATATGTAAGATATTATTAAAAAAGGACATTCAAATTTTTAATCCAAAAAAGGTCATAATTAATTATAGTAATAATAGCAATAGTTCATATTACAAAAGTGAAAAAAGCACAGGAACAATAAAAAACATTCAAAAAAAAAAAAAACTCCTCCAAATTCATCATTATAAAAAGTTTTAATTAGTCGTATTTTTAATTCAAAACATTCATTAATTAAATAGTTATTTGAATATTGCACAAGAAAAAGAAAAATAAATACATTAGTCCTATTCTTTAATTCAAAATATTCAAAATATTCCTTAATTAAGTATTTATTCTGATATTGCACAAGAAAAAAAAAACGTGATCATTATTATTTATTATAGTGATTATTACAAACATTCATAATAAATCAACAAAAGCAAAGTTGAAGATAAATTCAATAATTAATAAAAACACCAAGATAATTAATTACTGTAATTAATGATAAATTTTAAGTAAAAAGAAAAAGATAAAAGGTACACTGCTCTTTAATTGAAATTGGGGGAAGGAAAGTACTATTCCATATGCAATAAATCAATAAGAAAGGGTAAGGGGCTGTTTCTGTATCTGGAAGTGTTGCACTTTAACTAGGATATTTTACTACCATTTCTGAGTTTGTAATTCATTCTATCACACCGCAACTCGGGCAACCACTGACCGAATTCAGGGTGTTTTTGGAGTTGTTTAGCAAATTTCTTACAAATAAGTAATCTACGTTTGCTGAGCGTGTTTAGATTAAACAAGGTACAAGCATCATTATAGGATGTATAACTGTTACCCAAAATGATTCGAAGAGCTCTTTTCTGCAGAGATTCTAACATATTAATTCGTCGGTTAGTGAGGCCAGAATTCCAAAGTGGGGTAGCATATTCCAGTAGTGAACGTACATAACCTTTATATATTGTGATCAATTCTGGTCTTCATAGGTTGAATTTCTTTAATAGTTTTAACATAAATAATTTAACTCTATAAACAATGTTAGTAACATGCGAATCCCACTTAAGCTTATTGTCAATTAGGACACCAAGAACTGAATAATTGAATAATGGAAGTTGAATAACTTCAACTTCCATTAGTGGTTGTGATAATAAGTTTAATATTGGTTTTGGTGGTTCCTTCATAAAACTGACAAACATATATTTGCATTTGTCAACGTTAAGTGGCATACCATTCTGGTCAGACCAAAATTCAAGCTCTAAGAGTTTGTTTTGCATAATTGGTAGGGGACGTTTACCATTGCCGTTGACGACTATTGTTAAGTCATCAACATATTTGAGTACTAAAGATGGGAACATGTCAGTATAGTAGGCCTATTAGGAGTATAAAAAGCGTCATTAATGTGTGCAATAAATAAGTGGTCCAAGTTTGGTACCTTGGGGAACGCCACCATGCAAAAAATTCATTTATGCTATTGGCAATTGCAAGATCGTCGTCTACATCAACGTTTGGTGGGGGGTTCAATCGTTAGATGAGTTACGTTTTGGTTAGTCATTATCTTGATTTGTCTATACTATTTTGCAGGATTGTCAGTTTTTAGATTTTGAATTCTATCGTGATAAAAACTGGTTTTAGCTTTCTTGATTTCCACTGATATTGTGTTTCTGATTTCTTTCCAATGTAATCACCGGAATCATGTAACTTTTGTCTCTTTTTTATGAGACTTTTTATGTGCGAGGTCATCCAAGGTTTATCTGCTTCATGACATTTGATTAAACGAGTGTGAAAACAATTGTTAATAGCAGTGTGAAGCGTTTTATAGAATGCATTGCACTTCTGTTGTACCTTGCTTTCATTGACTACTTCCTTCCAATCGTGGTTCGCTATCCACTGTATCGTCATTTGGAGGAGAATAAACTGCGGCAATGAAAGTTGCGAGATAGAACGTGGAAGTCTATACGAGGTCTTGCTTTTATCCATACTATTTCCAAGTGTTCAGGGACAATGAAATTTATAGGTTGAGCATGGATAGAAATACGAGAATAAATGGCGATGCCACCTCCTGATGTATCACAACTACGAGGGCGAGAAAACAGTGAATACCCATCAACATTAAAGAATGCATGATCAGCATCCTTAAACCAGGATTCCGAGATAATAGCCAGGTCAATTGATTCTTGACATATCAGAGATTTAAATTCATCAAATTTATTCCTAAGTGAACATGGATTACATACCAGCACAGTTGGTAGAAAAAGGCGATCCTTTGTAGGTTGTGCAATATTGATTTTCGTTAAGTTCATACGATTAATCAGACTAGGTCGCAGGTACTGATGTGCTTTGGAATGGTAAGCCCTGTTACCAATCTGAACAGTTATAGGTTTGTAAGGTTTTCGCTTTTGGATACGGTGATCTGTTTGTGTTTAATGGCAAAGCCTGCTCGACAGCCACGTCTTTTGATTTTAGCAATTTTCAGAAGTTTCATCCTTGACCACGTAGCCTTATCAATAATTTTGATACCACGATGTGAAGCAAGAAAACGAACATTTATGGCTAATAGTTCACTACATGAATAGGTTACAACCATAATTGTGTTAAGAGCAATCAGGCACAACTTGTAGAAGTAATAATAATGAGATTAACTTGTGAGCAATATGTCCACTGTTCATGAAGACGCATTAATAAAAAAAAGAAAAAAAAAAGAAAAAAAAAAAAAGCCCAAGTTACCAATGGACGAGCGAAGTGCAAAAATTTCGGAGATTGGCAGTATATATTTAAAAAAAAACCCAGCAAAGTCGCTAAAAATACAGTAAAACTTAAGCACAAAATCCTTCACAAGACGAAAAGAAACAAGCACATCAAAACAGCAAATCAAAAGGTTAAAAAGAAAACATCAGAAGGAGGAAGAGGCACTCAACACAGCAGTCTCAGCCGCTAGAGAACAACTGATTCAACAGGTTGCTGTTTTGTAAGTCCTTGGTAAGCGTCAATGAATATTGATGAATATAGATTCTATCAGGTGCGAGTATAAGGACACATTC
>NW_022738349.1:0-249 GCF_011630105.1 Anneissia japonica
CTCTGCAGGTCGGACGTGCGCGAACGGTTACCCGAGTGGAACGTTCCCGACACCGTGAAAGTGTTGCGTGATTCCGTACTTTAAAGTTTACGGTTGTCACGAATTTGTAATTATTTCAAATGTTTTTAATTTACAATTATTTAAAAAAAAAATTAGATTTACCGTTTTTTTCAGAGTTTTAAAAAATAAATTTTATTACAAAAAAAAAATGAAATTTGACTGAGATTGTATTTTTTTTGTTGTTGTTTC
>NW_022738349.1:308-980 GCF_011630105.1 Anneissia japonica
ATAACAAAAATAACCGTTTTCTCACGTTCGCAAAAACGTGTCTGCCGCCATCTATTTTATATACGTTTCTCGTCAAAGTATTGCGCATATAAACAGAAGCGAAGAAGTTCACCTGCGTTTGGGAGTTCACCTGCGCTTGGGAAGGATGGCCGAATTCGAAAACGGAATATGCGGTTGCTTCGGAAACTTCGGCTTGTGCGTGTTCACATACTTCCTGCCGTGTTACACGCAAGGAAAACTCGCGGAATCACTAGGAGACGACTGCCTTCTCTGCGGTTTGGGTCTCTTATACACATCTAGATGTGTATAAGAGACAGCTTTCCCCCCTCTTCTCGTTTCGTTTTACTTTATCGTTTTGTAACATAGCTAATCGTTTGAATACTTTTATTGTGTTGCTGCGGTTTCTGCGCTCTGGTCCAGGAAGCCAGGGAGATGCAGATTCAGACACCGCTCGGAGCCGGAGAATCGATGGGGCGTGCATAGGTGTTTGCAAATAAATAAAAATCTTCTAAAAAAAGTATATACTTGTAAAACTTTCTTTTATTACATACGTTAAAAATAAACATTTTTTACCTACCACAATTTTCCAACTTGTATACGAAACTTCTTTTTTTATTCTCGACATTAACATAACGTCGAGACGAGTGCGGAGTATCGCAGACAGGATGACCG
>NW_022738350.1:0-1692 GCF_011630105.1 Anneissia japonica
AACACCTGTATTAGTGGTGCCCAAATTTAGTAGTGGTGCCCATTATCTGGTCTTAACTTCCTCCTAGATAGACCGCAGCCAGGCTTGCCTTGTAACTTTGCCGATCACTGCAGCAACAACAAGACCTAGCATCAGGTTTAGAGCGTGGTTTGGTTGTTGGTAGTGGTGGTACGGTACACGAAAAGCAGTAGGCCTAGCCTAGGCCTATTGTGCCGCTCTCGCTCGTATAATTGTTTGGTAATTCATCCATGCATATCCCCTATGTAAACGGAGTAACCATTGTAAACTGTTTAGTCTGGTATTGATATTCTTGTAAGCCTTACAGTAATAAACTATTTGTCCTATTTTTAGTATTCTAACTAGGGCAAGCGGCCTACAGTATGTAAAAACTAGCACTGCGTTCCTTATTTAGTACGCAAGTCTAGGCCTAGGCAGCTGGATGGGACAGGTATTTTTGGTAGATTTTCAATTCGAGATGGGCTTCTTCTCAAGATAAAGCCCATTGGGCTTCTGTCCAAGGGTTTATGGTATGTAGTGGCACCAAAGATTCTCTGATAGTAACTTGTTTATTAGATAATTAAATTGGCCTTTTTTCGCAGGTAAAATTTAAAGAAAGAACGCATCATGTTAGCAGGAAGACATTTAGTCAACAGATACACGCTTACAGCGACAGTAGGCCTCAGTGCAGCACTCTATCAAGCTGAGATGTTGCGGATTTCGCTCTCCGTAGCTGTCTATGTCGTGGTGCTTTTTATTGGACTCATCATTGGTTTTTCTCTGGTGGCATCTTCTGGGAGGCAACGAAGACCATCCTCTGGGCAGAGCCTTCCGTCCTCTTCTCAAGCTCTCATCCTAAAAATGATGGTAAGGTAGAACTTTTTGAATAGAGGTCTCCCTCCAATTAAAGACCACTAGTGTGGCTGGAGTTTTCCATGGTCTTTAGTAGCTTTAAATAAATAAACATAAATGGCATTTGTTAATTTGGGACCACGTCAAAGTGGTATTTAATTGGAGGTGATCTTTAATTCGAGTGGTCTTTAATTAAAATGAGACCTGTATTCAAAAAATTGTCTTGTAATATTAATCAATAGGACCGACTAAGTTTTTGATATTGAAGTTAAGGGTTCTTATCAAAGTACAAGCTCATTGTCAGGTTCGAGAAAAATGTGTGAACGTAAGACTGTAGTGTTAGTCAGGGGCGTAGTGCCTTTCTCAGGAGCCATATTTGCTCTAGACAAATGCTGTTCAGAAAACATCTTGTGGCGGCATTCTATAAAGATAATTTTACTAGTCAGGCACTACAGTATCTTTTGCAGGTCTGATCATTAAGTCTTGGTTTTACTGAAGAAATTTTATTATTTGTTGATTATGTTCATTATTTCAAAGTACAATAATATAATTATACTATTTTAATACTATCAATACTAACATAAAGATTGTATAATTATTAGGCAAATATTATAAATTATTATAAATTTTCTTGCTTTAGGAAATGCGAACAAGAAAGAAGAAGCGAAAACGAAGGGGCGTGGTGATATCCAGAGCCATGGATAAAGCCATCAAAGAAGGTACAGTATATTATATAGTCAATCAATCGGTCGGCCGGCCGGTCGGTCGGTCGGTCAATCCATAGAGAAAATAGAACAGAAGGAGTAACATCGACTTTATCGCTTATCTTTAATCCAATTAAAC
>NW_022738351.1:0-715 GCF_011630105.1 Anneissia japonica
TAAGGAGGATGTACCTACAACACTAAATAAAATAGAAATTACAAAATGGCATTTAATTATATTAAGAATAGATAATAACATTATTATCTATTAATATACATATAAAAGTTTGAAGAATTAACATCACTCCCTTAAATTTCATAAGCTAATATTTAAATACAGAAATTCGTAGATATAGATGAAAATATCGGAAAAAATAACATGAATATGTATAAGTTTACAGTCAACCATATCATACAATAGTCAATGTAATAGTATATCTGAACAGAGTACAGTACATTAACAAGCACAGAAGTCAGAGAATAAAATTATATATTTTGTACCATAAAATGGTTGCTAAATCATCATTCTTTCGAGTGAGCATGTGTTTTAAAATTCAGACATTTTCTGAGATATAATTCCAGGAGGCAGATCTTGTAAATGGAATTGGGGAGGGGTTATATTGGCAATGGCTTGAAGGAATTTCCTTTAAGCCAACAACAATTTGCTTAGGCCTACAGTGACTTGCAAGTACTCCAAATCGGCCCCTAGATTCAAAAGATGCCGTGTGACAAATTACCATAATTCAGTTGGCCCAACACACTGTAATCAATGTGTGTTTGCTAAACTAAGGAGATTCTCTAGTCCTTGGGTTGAATTAAAATTATTTAAACTCCCAATTACTTTTTAGATGTTCAGCTAATCTTGACTGTTTTTAAGGCCTGTGTACACACAT
>NW_022738352.1:0-979 GCF_011630105.1 Anneissia japonica
TTCATATATTTTAGGGATTTTGGGGCTATTTTCTGTCAGAAATGTGAAATAAAAAAAAAAAAAAATGTTGGTCGGGTGAAAATCGAGGGTCGGGCGGGGACGCTAACCAAGTTTTTTTTTTTATTTGGCCTTATGGCCTAGTTACTAGTAGGCAGATAAATAGGCCAAGTCTACAGAGGGCGCTAGGCCTGGACTACAGTACAATGATTTTTTGAAAGGCCAACCGAGGCTAGAGCTAGACTACCTAAGCAAATAGGCCTAGCCTAGGGCCTACCAATAGCAGTCATACTACTGTAGCAGCCTAGGCTTGGCCCTAGCCCAGGGAGTAGCTTAGGCCTATAGGCTATCCCCGGCCTAGAACAGGCCTAGGGCCTAGGCTACACGCGGTGGCTGTGTAGGCCTATACTTCGCCTAGCATGTTGATAAGACTGAAAAAGACCCAGGCCAGCCGGCCAGGCTAGCCTAAAAATTTCAATTCAAAATTCATGTCTAGCCCTACTTAGCACACTACTAACCACATAGTATGGCAAACAGTAATCGTATCCCTGGTTCAGGGATACTAGTCACGTCTGATATAGACTGTAAAACACGCGTAATAACTCCCAACATTTTAGAAAATAATGCTGCAATCGGACGATTGTTGTTTTCCAGAAAAATCACGCCCTCAAGAAGAGCTTATCCGAAGAGGGCGACACACAAATTTATCATAGAAGACTATTCGCCCGTTACCGTGCGAATAAGAACTTATTCCCAGTACCGTGTCGCGTACCGTGTGCGCGTATCGTGCGAATAAGTGCTCTTGGGGGACTAGACCAGACTTTTGTATTGAAAGAGTACTCTACTTTTGGAATAAAGGAAGATTTGATTGATTTATAAAGACATTTTCGAGGCTGCGTCATCACTTTAGATGCTGCAGGGTCCGACGAATTACCCAAATGATAGGGAATTACCCAAATGATACCCAAATGATACCCAAATG
>NW_022738353.1:0-1229 GCF_011630105.1 Anneissia japonica
GAGGGGGTCAGAAAAAACAATTTTTTTGACCATGATGACGTCATCAAAATGTAAATAGGGGTCAACTATATGAAAGAGAATTGTCTCAGCTATAACATACCCAAAGTTGGAAGACGATTTACCAAGGATAAGCGAGATACGCTCAAATGCGTATTTTCAAAAATGACGTCATAGCAATAATTCACTTCCTTGAATTCAGATGCCAATATGATGACGTCACAATGTCCGATCAGCCATTATGATCTATATTTACAACTTATGTGCTTTCAGAATATGTAATAAAAATTGGGGGTCACCTTTCAACCTAAGGAGCTATAACTGATTAAAAATAGGTCTGATTTTAGCATAATTTCACTGTATAGCTGCACAAATACGCACAAAGATGCCTATGTTTGATGCGCACGTACGGCATTGCTATTGGCCAAAAGATGACCGAAAAGAATGCAAATTTGTGAAAACAATGTCAGGAACCCAAAATATGTAAAAAAAACCTAATTTCTAACTTCCATACGTACTGCGCAAGTAAAAGTGAGCGCGCGTAGTGGAAAATTATGAAAAAATTTGAAATGCTCAAAATGGCCTAAAACGTGCTCTAATTTAGTCGAAAAGTGATTTTGAGCATTTTGAAATTTTGACGCACGCTTACACGAGCGTATTCAAGCGCACGCGTCAAATTAGGGTACAGTACATTCAACGTTAACCCAAAGTTAATGCTCACTTAATACGATTTTGAAAGGGCAATTGGTTAGGCTGATATGATCGATAATGTAAAAACGCAAAATTGCACGTAGATGACGTCACGCATGACTGAACGCGTTCAATTCAATTCAATTCAACAAAACATTTATTTTCTTCCAAATGCACTAATAGAAAAACAAAATTACAAATACAAAATACAAAAATTGGAAGAAGGCCAGGTCCCGAGAAGTTGTTTGCAAAAACAAACATCTTGTGATGGGCAGGCCTGAAAAAAAATAAAAAAATAAATAGTAAATAAAATAAATGAATAAATAAATAAAAAAATAAATAAATATATAAAGAAAAAAGAAGAGAAAGCAGCTCAAAACAAAACAGCACGACGAATTTCAACCTCAGAAAGTTTAATAATTTGAGATTAAGTGTTTTTTCAGTTTATTAGAAAAGGCTCTGGCAGAAACAGCATTTGTAATTGAGAATGGTAGATTGTTCCAAATAGAGGGGCCCGTATATCTAATGTTATGTTGGAAATA
>NW_022738355.1:0-810 GCF_011630105.1 Anneissia japonica
AGACAAGGTTTGTACATCTACAGTGGCGTAGGCTGGATTTGGTCTGGGTGGGGGTGCGAAATGGCCTGGGGGTGGGGGTGCAAAATTGAGAATGCGGAACTAATATATAAAGTCACTTTATCAATAAGACATAATATATTTTTGGAAATAAAGGAGACAAACTATTTGATACAGGAAGGTTAAATGTAGATAATAGAGATGTAAGGCAATTACAAAATCAGATATGAACATTCAAAATGTTACAAAAATATAACTACATTAAAATTGAAATCAAAAGCATGGTCACAAAAAAAAAATATATCCCTATTCATATTTAGTATGTATGCAGCCCCCAACCTATGGCCATGTTCTATTAACAGAGACAGATCTAGGGGTGGTGTAAAGGCAACAATGGAATTATGTTAGCGAATCTTTCACCGAACATAGACCTAAATTTTCAAGTTTGATTTCCTCTGCGTAAAAGAGGCCTAGGTCTAATTATGTTAGCCAAGTGTAGGTGTAACGCATGGCTATACATTTTAAATGAAACATGAATTCATTTAGGTAGAGATTCAGGTGGCTAAAACCCTGAAACTTTCAGGGCACTAGACACCACCATGCCACCTGCCCCAGTGCGACCTTGATTGGATATCTGGGGCGGATGCAGGATTTGGCAGTAGGGGGTGCGTGAGCATGGACTTCAAGGTGCCTGGAAATTGCACGCTCATACTTTTAAAAATCTTACTGGTACTATAATTTCAATGATAAAAAATAATATATCAGCAATACAACACAACAATTGTTTTTCTTATTACGATTGGGTGGATGTGA
>NW_022738356.1:0-570 GCF_011630105.1 Anneissia japonica
AAAATAATACATTCTGAGATATTTGTTGTACATGACATAGAATCGTTCATAAACATATAGAGTGTTAAATAAATAAAAATTTGAGTCCTGTGCAGTTATCTTCTGAAATTTTGATTAAATAGACTACAAGCGATGTACAATGCTGAATTTTTAAAATGGTTTGTGGATATTTTGTTTTGTTTATGTCTAACCCTTCCCGATCTATTTATGATAATGTCTGAAAATAATGGATGGGATGAATCTTGCATAATTGAATTAAATTTCTTAAGTAAAAAATCATAAAAAATATCTTCCAAGGACTTAACGTCGGCTCCAATCACTCTTCCAGCCTTATTTATAATTCTCAATAATTGGCATTTACTGTCTGCGGTGATATGAGAGAACCAAATAATAATAAAATAAGAAAGAATTGACTGGACAACCGAGGAATAAAACATAAGAATAAGATGAGAGCTAACATTAAACCGTTTCATTCTATATACAAAATACATTCTTTTATTTGCCTTGGTACAGATTTCTTTAGTGTTGCTTTCCCAGTTAAGTTCATTATCAATAATCAGTCCCAGATAC
>NW_022738357.1:0-1015 GCF_011630105.1 Anneissia japonica
AGACGAAGGGACGATATCGTCCGAACGCGCCTACATTTCAACGTGCAACAACGGGTACGATCACATGCTGACCCTGATTGACGTGCAAATGAGAGAGGAAGGAATTTACGAGTGCGCGTACAACACTTACTCGGCAAACGCTCTCGTCGACGTGGTGGAAGGAATGAAGCCTCCCCTGTTGCCGGAATATTCGGTGGACGTTTGCAAGAACGCGAGAGATTCGTACGAAGACCGGCCTCCGAGATCCGTACAGAATTGGAAGACAAACATGCTTGCGTGCTACTACTTGAACAACGTGGTCGATAACTTGGACAGGCCGGATACGTGTTACGACGGCGGCGTGACCGTGTTCGAAATGCAGTCCGGTTACGACTGCGCTAACCTGCCGCCTCCGTCCTCTTCGCCTTTGCCTTTCCATCATCCGTGCAACATGCACAGGTTAAAGTTCACCGGCGTGCAGAGCGCCAACACAGCATCGGTTGGAGATTCCATCGCGTTCAACGTATAAAACACGTATTTCATAAGGGAAGACCTCGTCAGCGTGTACGTGCAAACGCTGTCACCTTCGTGGTCCGAAACGAACCGTTCCCAACCGTCTGATAGAAAGGGGCCGTTGCGCCAGAGGTAGAGTACGCGTGTTCCGAATAAACACCGACGACGACCTGTTCAGAAGTAGCAACAAAACCGTGGTCGGATTGAATAGAATTTCAAACGACGCCGAAACCACTCTCGTCAATCGGCATAATTCTAGAATTATACATCATGAAGATATATGCAGATTCAAGACCTTTTCATCGATTACGAGGGTCAATCGCGAGTTAGCAATTGCGAAGAAGCCGTTACCATCCTTCGACGAATCGAATCCGAAACCGCGACTGATCTCTTACGAAGAGCAGTGGAAAGACAATTTTCCGAATACCGACGTCTTGCATCTCAAGAACGTACCGGACACGGCATCGGTGCAATGGAATCTGAACGACATGAAACTCGATCCTCTCATCGACGTCGTCGACGA
>NW_022738358.1:0-719 GCF_011630105.1 Anneissia japonica
TACTGGCATTTAAACATTATTGGTCATTACAGGATATAACCAAAGAGTATAAATAGAACAAGAGAGCCAACAACGCTCATTGAGAGCGTAAAAAAACGATACGCTCTACGCAGCTAGTGTAGGACGCCAACTAACGCTTGTATGTGTTTTATTACCATAGAACTATTAAACAACTAGAGTGCTGACAAGATGGCGGAGCAATGCAGAGTTGTGAATGTGTACCATCCAAGATGGCTGCCGTAGGAAAGCGCCACTTTCAGGTTTAGTATACATATTATTACCATAAATAAGCCCTCTGACTAAATATTATTTCATTAATGATAATTAGTATTGATAATGACAAATTATTAAACTGTTGTAGCCAAAAAGAGGCCAAGTAGAACATCTTATTCAAATATTAAAAAGAATTAAAATCATGTACATTACACCATACACCGCAACGCTCGAGTTTCAAAATACGGGTAACTAGCTGTACTGAACTTTCTGTGTAAATTGAGGGCGCAATTGAAAATGATAGTGCTCAGGGGAAATTTGGTTGGCTGAATCTATGGCAGCCATCTTGGATGGTACACACACACACACACAGCTCTGCATATTTCGAACATCGAATACATTGCTGTTAGCGCTCTAGTATTCTTATTATATCTCTATGTTTATTACCCAGTACTCCACCGCGCACGGTAGGTTTGTCTATTTATCTGTTCTCCACAAGATACTGT
>NW_022738359.1:0-1664 GCF_011630105.1 Anneissia japonica
TCAATATTACTACTTTTCTGGGAATATTTGAAAGTCATACCCAGGGTTTTTCCACAAAGAAAGGCTGTTATGTAGAATTGGACTTCTGAGAAAGTAAGGTATTATAAAATTAATATTTATCTGTCATTTTTCTGATTGCAAATAGGCAAAACATCCAAAGCATAGCAAGTTATCTTCATACTGCAACTTATCTATGCTTCGTAGATTTGCCCTTTTTACTAATAACTCTCATGAAATATCACATACTCTTTTAAAAAGTCACATGAAATCTAAGAAAGGTCTCATAGACAAGAAGTGCTCACTGAAAATCGAAATGGCAAACCAACTGATAGAAAAGGTTGTGATACGACTTTTACTCTCTGCCTGCTTAAATCAAAAGCTAAATACTGTACATAGAATACTCATGTGTCCTACCAGGTACAGTACAGATAAAAATTACTGCCTTCGTAGCACGCGTAGCTACGCGTAGATAACGCGTAGCTACGCGTAGATAACGCGTAGGATTTGCGTAGGCAATGCGTAGGATTTGCGTAGCACGAACCGCTACGTAGCGATCGCTACGCGTTTTAACGCGTCGTAATGCATCAGCTGTTTAACACATTATCAGTCGCCTATATCACTGCCTACACAAGATCTGAACGTTCGTCAGAACAGACGTACTGTCTCTAGTAAAATTAATGTAAAGAGAGTTTCTTTAATTAGGCGTTTAATATACGATAATCATATGAATGCTTTAATCTGCCCTTTCTAGGCCTAAGCCTAATATAATTACCGGCGGCTTCGTCAGTTACCTAAGCCTAGGCCTGCCAGTGCCTACCGACAGCGCGCCTACCGACATTGTCATTGCATTAGGCATCGTCCTAAAATAAATCCCAGAGGTAAACAACATGTCCCTATGGGAAAACGTGCAGAGTGTGCTACCAAACCATCATTGCTATTTGATATCCGTAGATGATTTAAATACAAATTGTTTTGCCTTTCTACAACCATCTATCTTGAAAATGAAGATCGTGCTGACTCTGCATAAACTTTGAGACCCGCCGTCTTTTTACTGCTGCGCAACAAAAAAGCACATGACACATGGTACCGTCTGGGCAAGGCCTGGGCAGCGATTGGTAGTGGAATCCCGGAAGGTTTGTATTAATTAATTTTTTTTTTCTATTAAAAGTTGGAATGCTAAAATAATTCACGTCAGCTTGAATAGGAAGAGATCACAAATGAATCAACTCCTCATATAAGCATGGAGGAAATATATTAAAATGATAAGGCAGGCTGATATATTTTTTGTTTATAATTAATTTCACTATCTAGTGACGTAATACAGTAGACTATGTAGTACATAGGGTAGTCCTACACAATTCTTCATAATCCCATCATTCCATTTAAAATTAAATAAAACGTGATGTTTGGTTAAAATATACTTTACTTTATACGTTCTACTATTTAGGCCTACTAGAATAAACAAAAAGTAGGCCTATATTATATTTTCTACATACTGGTCAATTTTATTCAAAAATTATAAAGTTCAGCTCCCGGCTCAGCTAGTCGAAGTTTCGTTTTCATCACATAACAAAACAGTTTGATCATAGTACTCGTACATTGTCAGCCAGACGCAAGACTTCAAGCCACGTGATGAAAACCAGCTCGTCAACGAGATATGAGGT
>NW_022738360.1:0-1014 GCF_011630105.1 Anneissia japonica
ACTTTGTCGTATATAGTATCTCAAGTAGTGTAAGAATCTATAGAGACCTAGCAAATCTCTATAATAGGCCTAGGCTAGCTAGCTGGCCCTAGCCTAGACTAAACGGGAGTGTGGGAATAAGTAAAATCGAATGGCTACCTGTTATTATCATAATAATATATTACATATCCATAATAGGCCTATGTCTATCAATTTTCAAAGTACTTACATTTGAGTTTAGAGCAAGGAGATGAAAATTGCTTCGTGTACTAGCACCCACACACCGCACATCACACACAGGCCTTAGCGCGCAAAAACAGAAAAGTTTCAATGACATCATCAATGGATAATTTGATTGGCCAGTTCTTACGTTTTTCGTCGTCAAAGTTGAACCCGTTTCAACTTCAACGATTGCTAACGATAACGATGTCTAGCGTCAATTTGCGATCGATTTTACCCCTTTTCCTGTAAATCGTTGAAGTTTACCGATATTCATAACGTCGGCGTTGAAGTAGCAACTATCCCTTTTCCTGTAAATCGTTATTTTTGTTTGAATAACGATTGAGATAACGTCGATTAACGTCGCTTAACGTCGACAGGAAAAGAGGCTTTAAGTACAGTATGAAGACCTTTAGGCCTATATTTGTATGAATTGATATTATTATTAAAAATAAGGCCCAGCTCCTCATATAAAATAGGCCTAGGTCTAGCCTAGGGGCCTACTATTTAATGAAGAGAGCCTCTCCCACCCCAGCATCGAGTTGGACTGACCGGATCATATAGGCCTAGGCCTAGCCTAGTATAAAAAGATAAAAACAATACAAACACATAGCCTAGGCCTAGTAGTAGGCCATGGTATTTATTTTAATAATTTAGGCATACCTAGGCCCTACACAACTTAAGGGCCTACAAAACTTACCGCTTATTTTCAAGATTTTCCCAGGGTACAACTTGCCGTCACTAAACCGAATGGCGGAATGGAAAACATGTCTTCTTAGAAAGTGCTAAAATCTGGAGCAACTAAGGCAATAAATT
>NW_022738361.1:0-542 GCF_011630105.1 Anneissia japonica
CCTTTTCGGCCCCGGCCCCTCCCCCTTTCGGACATCTCTGGATTTGCCCCTGAATTGGCCTACATACATGCCAGCAACGAAAGAACATAGGCTATTAATGATGTAGCTGGGCATGTATTATATAGTGATAATTAAAAGAAGGAAAACAGTGAATGTTTAACATTGTTCTGTGTATCATTTGAATTTCTTCAATTTCAAACGAATGACGTCTGATTTTCGTGTCATTTTGGTAGTATTTCAAATGAATATGTACCCACTGTTGTCTTCTAATCGGATTAAAATCTGGCCGAATTTTGGCCGATATCGAAAAAAAGTTTGGCCGAATTTGGCCGTGAGATGGCGTGTGTTTGGCCGTGAAGCCTGTCGACTATCTGGCAACCCTGATGTACAGTACAGTATTTGGGTTTAGTTGATAGTAGAGCCTTTGCGGTTAGTGAACATTGGAATAACAATAAGGAAAGGCTAATGTACACAGATATATACTATTTGTTATATTTTTAATAGTGTTATTTGCTCATGTATATATATTTTTTAACAGTATA
>NW_022738362.1:0-504 GCF_011630105.1 Anneissia japonica
ATGGAAAGGTAATTAGACTAGTGTCCGAGCGGTTTTAGAAAGTGTGTACCGGTGAATTAACTGGTAAATCGCACGGATATTTTTTCGCTCGAACGGGCCCTTAGTACATGACCTTTCCATTTGGTCAGCAGTTCAGCATTCCTGAACATTACTCAGTAATACTAAGTTTCAGTATGAGATTTCTATACCTTTATTATTATTTTTTATTATTGTTATTATTGATATTATTTTTTTTTTTTATAATATTAAAAATTGACTTAATAGCAGTTAGTTTACACTAAGAGTTGTACTTTAAATATTTGTATATTTTCTTAATTTCTGTCTCCTAATTTTGCAAGTGAATTAAAGGACTGGCTGGCAGCACTTTGCAAAACTGATTATAATTTATTGGTTAGGGTGGCAATTAATACAACATACAGTACTTCCTTTACACATTCATCTGGCCAAAGGGTGTATAGAAAAGAGTGAATTGTTTGGTGTTTGTTGATACTAAATTCTAGATTT
>NW_022738363.1:0-1263 GCF_011630105.1 Anneissia japonica
GAGATAAGCACTTTTGTGCAAAAAGTGACAATGTTAAAAAGTTGAGACAAAATGTAATTTTTTTTTTGTTAGGCACGGTGAGATAGCCTGAAATAAACACTATTCTATTGAAAGTTTGAAGTTTTTCCTAACAGTACTTGAAATATGGCGAAAAGTTAAAAATTTGCACTATGTGCTCAAGTCGGCGAGATAAGCACTTTTGTGCAAAAAGTGACAATGTTAAAAAGTTGAGTCAAAATGTAATTTTTTTGTTAGGCACAGTGAGATAGCATGAAACAAATACTATTCCATAGAAAGTTTGAAGTTTTTTTGAAAAGTTCTCGAAATATGGCGGGCGGAAACTCAAAAATTTGACTAAGTGCTCAACTCTGCGAGATTAGCACTTTTATGCAAAAAGTGAAAATGTTAAAAAGTTGAGTAAAAATGTAATTTTTTTTGTTAGGCATGGTGAGATAGCCTGAATCAAATACTATTCCATAGAAAGTGTGAGGTTTTTCTGGAAGGTTCTCGAAGTATGGCGGAAAGTCAAAAATTTGCACTAAGTGCTCAACTCGACGAGATAAGCACTTTTGTGCAAAAAGTGACAATGTTCAAAAGTTGAGTCAGAATGTAATTTTTTTTTGTTAGGCACGGTTAGATAGCCTGAAACAAATACTATTCTATAGAAAGTTTGAAGTTTTTCGGAAAAGTACTCGAAATATGGCGGAAAGTCAAAAATTTGCACTAAGTGCTCAACTCGGCGAGATAAGCAATTTTGTGCAAAAAGTGACAATGTTAAAAAGTTGAGTAAAAATGTAATTTTTTTTTGTTAGGGACGGTGTGACAGCCTGAAACAAATACTAATCCATTGAAAGTTTGAAGTTTTTCGGAAAAGTACTCGAAATATGGCGGAAAGTAAAAAAAATTTGCACTAAGTGCTCAATTCGGCGAGATAAGCACTTTTGTGCAAAAAGTGACAATGTTAAAAAGTTGAGACAAAATGTAATTTTTTTTGTTAGGCACGGTGAGATAGCCTGAAATAAACACTATTCCATTGAAAGTTTAAAGTTTTTCTTAACAGTACTCGAAATATGGCGAAAAGTAAAAAATTTGCACTATGTGCTCAACTCGGCGAGATAAGCACTTTTGTGCAAAAAGTGACAATGTTAAAAAGTTGAGTCAAAATGTAATTTTTTTTGTTAGGCACAGTGAGATAGCATGAAACAAACACTATTCCATTGAAAGTTTGAAGTTTTTCGGAAAAGTATTCGAAATATGGCGGAA
>NW_022738364.1:0-1499 GCF_011630105.1 Anneissia japonica
CAAACGCTGTACACAATATGCCTCTTTTCTTTTTCCTTTCAGCTACAGCACAAGTGGAAGAAGTACTTCATTTAACTGACAGTGACTGAACAACATACTATTTCAGGCACTATATTCTTTAAATTTAAACCGGATTTCAAATCTTCGTATATTACATTTAAATTTGATTTCAGATGTTTTTTAGCCTTGTAATTTTAGACAACATAATTAAAAATTGTACACTAAATCATTGTCTTTAAATTTAGGCTTTTATGCGCCTACTAAATTTTATATAATTGTGACATTAATGATAAAAATGCATAAAGCCACAAGAATACAATGGTTTGATCATCTTGGACTTTCTTCCGCGTACTATCTCAATGACCCAGACTGAATTTCAATTTTATTTTTTAAATGCACAGAATATCATGTCATTTTTGTTTTGAGTTTAAATCAACCATTAGTGTATTACGCCTAATTGATATAAACTCTATTATATGTTATGTATACATACTATAGTGTATACATTCATTTATAGTAATAAAATAATAAAGTGAAAGATGTTATTGTATTGGGTACTTTCTTTTAGAAGGCTAGAATAATCTACGTTACTATCTATTTTTTATAGTGTAAAATAAGATATAACGACACCTGATCAACGAAGTACACAAGCCTTAATTAAAATCCATCAATATTTTGCACAGTTAAGACACTGTAACGAATACTCAACACAGACTAAAACATGTCAGACCAGCGACGTCGTGATGCTGCCAAATAAATTACAATGCACCTCGACCTATCAACCTTCATTGTGCCGGTATATTGAAGTCGGCGCTAAAACATATTTTGGATCGCCGTTGCTTCAACCAGTACAGTAGTTAAGACGACATTTTTCTCAAAATGCGTGTAAACTTTGCTTAACGTCGGGTCAACCTTATTCTAGCCAGTTGGGTTAACGTCTTTCCAAGAAGCTGAACCCACGTTGTCCCAATAAATATGCAAACGTCTAACCAACGTTAGTATAAATACGTTGGGCCAACATTTGTTGATGACGTTGCGTAAACATTTTCGGTCCGACGTTGACTCAACTAGTCGGACCAACGTCTTTACAACTGCCTGAATCGACGTTGGTCCGATGGAAAAGCGAACGTCTAGGCAACATCAGAAAAAGTACGTTGGCCCAATGTAGTTTGATGACGTTGCACAAACATATCAGCCCGACGTTGCTCCCACTAGTCGAACCGACGTCTTTCCAACTGGCTGAATCTACGTTGGCCCGATGGAAAAACGAACGTCTAGGCAACATTAGAAAGGTACGTTGGGCCAACGTGATTGGACGACGTTGCACAAACATTATCGGGCCAACGTAGATCCAACTAGTCGGGCCGACGTCTTTCCAACAAGCTAAATCCACGTTGGGCCGATGGAAAAACGGCCGTCGGGCCAACCTTTGTTTAAGTACGTTGTGCCAACGTAATTATTTGACCTTTAACCAACGTCGGCCCGACGTTGATCCAACT
>NW_022738365.1:0-543 GCF_011630105.1 Anneissia japonica
TGAATGAATAAAATCAATTGAATAAATGAAAATGAATGAATGAATAAATGAATGAATGAATGAATAAATGAAAACATGAATGAATTAATTAATGAGTGAGTGAGTGAGTGAGTGAGTGAGTGAGTGAGTAAATAAATGAATTAATGCATGAATAAATGAATGAAGGAATGAATGAATAAGTGATTGAGTGAGTGGGTGAGTGAATGAATGAATGATTTAATGAATGAATGAATGCATAAATAAATAAATGGATGAATGAATTAGTGATTGAATGAGTGGGTGAATAAATGAAATAATGAATGAATGAGTACAAAAATGAGTGAGTGTAAATGAGTGAGAGAATGAGTGAGTAAATGGATGGACGAATGGATGGAATATTATTATTATTATTATTATTATTAAAATTAATAATAATAATAATAATAATAATAATAATAATAATAATAATAATAATACGTTCAATAATAATAATACGTTCATTACTAATATTATTATTATCACTATTGTATCCTTTTATCCTTGTATAATTTTCTTTTTTTCTCC
>NW_022738366.1:0-666 GCF_011630105.1 Anneissia japonica
TTCTTCGAGTTTACTACGAGTTATCTACTCGTGGCGATAATTTTGAACATGTTCAAAATTAGCGCTACGAGTTCAGAGCTGCTACGAGTAGGTAAGAGTCCCCTCCGAGCTTTCCGAATCGTCCTACGAGTTTTTGCCGAGTTAGCAACTCGGCATTCTCTTGTAACTCGTATGCTGAAAAAACCCCTAGTGGGAGAGGGGCTTAGTCGCAAAACTTTATCTACATTTGGTGGATTAAGTCGCAAAACTTTAGCTTCGTTTGGTGGCACCATTTACTCTAGGTAGACGGCGACCGGTTTCGTTACCGGTTGGTACGTTTCTTACAAACATTCAGCCAAAGGCCAGTGAAAGTTGAGACGGCAGTCGGGTTTTTATCAATGTTTGCCATCCTTATGTGTGCCATCGTAAAGTCATGGTTTGCTGGAATTGCGTTTTAATTTATATCTCCGAACTTCTGAAGCTGAGATATTCTATGAATGTAGGCTTGTATCGCAGGCTACAATTTAAAAACGGGTGGGACTCATTCAAAAATTCGAGGGGGTTCGCTAGAAAACAGGGGGGTTCGCCCGAACCATAAAAACCCCCCCTGGCTACGGGCCTGCAGAAGTTCGGAGATTTAAATTGAACGCAACTCCGGCAAACCATGACTTTACGATAGCTCACGTA
>NW_022738367.1:0-1124 GCF_011630105.1 Anneissia japonica
TTTTTCTGTTATTAAACTGTAAAGCACAGAGGAAACTAACATACTGCACACTTGAATCATATTGCAAAAAACTTCTTACAGTATTATGCCACTTCCTAAAACAATTACAACACAGATGATGCCATCACATTTTAGGTATGCTGCAACCTTACTAAATACCATAATCAATAAATCATTATGAACTTTAATAATAAATCAAGACATCTGAAATAAATCATTGTAGACGAATAAGTACCTACATTTCTTTTTTCTTTAAAGAAAAAAAGGTGCCAACACCATTTGAATATGCTAAAATGACTGACTTTTTTCTACATTACTGTAGTTTCAACAAGGTAATTTAACAAAAGGAAGCACATCTCCGCTCTCGAACATAGCGCGTGCGCACAGTCCTTTGATCTTTACTGTGGCATCGACAATCCGATACTAGTTGCGAGTACAGCCGTCAATTATTAGTCTATGCGTGCCATTCGTTTTATGGTGTTAGTTTTTATTTTATTAATTTTGGGTACTTCGCAATGTCTGTTACATTTGATTTTTTTTTTTACCGCGAGCTTGTTAAATGCTTCTATAAACTGCAATTTGATTTGTGAAAATTGCCCAAGAAAATGAAAAAATATAGCAATTCAAAATTTACGAATTTTATAGAATTTCATGTTCTTATGTAACATTAATCTGTCATTTTGACAATGTTGGCATAAGGTGCCGAGGACGAACATTTGAGTATATACGGAACATTTATTATTTTTTTCTGGGAAGTGAGTCTCATGAACGACAATTCACCACAATTTTGGTAAAATTAATGTTGAAATGAAGAATATATTTCAGTCTAATGTTAGTGCAAAATATTATTAGGCCTTTGTAATCACCGCACGACGAGCGACTAACATGGCAACTAACACGCGCGTGGGTAAATCGTCTCGTACGCTGACGGTTTATGGCCTGGTTGCTATGGTTTTTGTGACGTTCAGCGTGTAGGGACGCACGTGCGCCTAGAATGTCGATGCCAGAGTTATAACCTTTGATGTCCCGAGATGTGCGTCCTTTTGTTGAATTACCTTGGTTTCAATAAGTTGTGTATTTTTGAATAAAAAATTAGCATAATTTTTTTATAATGAAATTCAGGA
>NW_022738368.1:0-636 GCF_011630105.1 Anneissia japonica
ATTTTTTTATCAGCCATACAAACTTTGTTCAACTTAATATTTTGGCAGACAATCGGTATTTTCTGTGTGATTTCACCTATCCTATATCCATCAAATACCAAGACTTTAAAAGTCTGTAAAATCTTGTGTCTACTCATAATAAAAGAAAAGTCTCTGATAAAGTTTTAATTATTAATTTGCTATGTCATATTTAGCTGAACTAAGACTACCAATCTTTTGGCGTTTGTCGATTGGTTGGTAACGGATTTAATTTTACACTGGCCTAGTGTTGTGTTTTGGCCTTCTCTTTATTGAAAAAATATTCATCAGATGGTTATCAATTTTAGTTTCTTTAAATATATTTTTTTTATAATTTAATACTTGCGGGCCAGAATATTTATAATATAGAAATAAAATACTAAAACAAGCAATAAGATAGGAATAAAATACAAAGACAACCAATGAGATAGGAATAAAATACTAAATGATTGTTATTGCTCTGTGAAACCAAATAAAAGACATGCAAAGGATAGATGGCACATTATAAGTGCTATATTATGAGACAAAATCCGGCTCACCAATTGTTACTTCAATGCCACCATCTCTAGTGAGGTATTCAACGACTGGTGAGGAGACATATCCTGAGCCTAACAGTAA
>NW_022738369.1:0-1132 GCF_011630105.1 Anneissia japonica
ATTAAGATAAATAGCAAATAAAAGCGGAGATAAATTTTTCCTTGGTGCACTCCAACATTACATGTGAAAAATTCGAATATCACACCAATCTGTTTGACACATGACTTCCTGTTAGCAGACAAATTATAAAAGACATTAATGACTTTACCATTTATACCACATAATATTAGTTTACTCTATAGAGATAATAGGTCAATCAGGTCAAACACTAAGCTGTAATCGATAAAAGTGCAATACAACCGCTTATGTTTCTTTAATTATAATTCAAGTATGGAACGGAGTACAAACATATTATCATTAGTGGAGTAACCGTCCTTAAATTCTACTTGCTCTTCACCAAGTATACTTACACCAACAATATATTTTATTGTTTACACAATGGACATTTCCGGAATGTCACTCAATCTTACCAACTGACCAATTAGGGCCAGGAATACGAACGTGCCTTACAAACACGACGTTGTTTAATGCATATATAAATAGCATTATATAAAAGTGGGCCTATAAATTAATAGAAGAGGGCATATGTATACTTTATATTCTCTACAATTAACCAGAAAATTTCAAATTACAGTACAAATAAATAAGTTTACACCATCGCCAAGTAGTGAGGGAGGAAGAGCACAGTGAACAATAGATTTAATTATACAGTTTCCAGAACAAAATCTGCTCACAAAATTGTGTATATATATTAACCAGTCTTCATAGCATGAAGGGTTGTTATTGAATAAAGTGACAGGCTTCAACATTAAATAAATATTAGTAGTTCTTTTTTAATGACCCAAAGGTAATTATGATTAAGTACTGCTGATAGAGCCTCACTAAATTCCTTTATATAGTCATAGAGGAACCATTTACGCAATAATTATGTCCCAAATAACAAACATTTAATTTCTGCGGAACACTTTGAAGATGTCCTACATAAAGCGTTAGCTCTGACTAAGAAAGTCCTATACTTTTGCTTAATACCAAAATCATCCAGTACAAATTACAAACACGAACCACTTTATGAGATCCAATAAAAATAATGAACGAATTTGTACTAAAATTACTACACACACAGTTTAATTTAGTCAAGACTTCATCGGTTTTTGAAGAATGATGATTGTTGCAACAAATACAAAGCATGCAT
>NW_022738370.1:0-944 GCF_011630105.1 Anneissia japonica
TTGTTGGTCATTCAACTGTCATTTTATCTATTTTTCGGTAATATTACCATTCTCAATAATCTATATAACACACCCACATAACAACGTCACGTTAATCGTTCGGTGGGGACGCCGGTAGGGTCGATTTCGTCGGAAGGTATCAAGATGATAAACAGTTTCATTGGACTAAATTCTTGCTTAAGTTGACCACATGCTTACCTAAGATTACACTGACACTGGTTTCAAATGAAATAACTGACAACTTTGGTTTGTATCAATGTTTTAATAAGTACATAAAACTATGTCACAAATACGTATGCAAAAATGCACAGGGACACCACGCTGTTTTTGTATTTTTCTTGAAATCTGTATGCCTGATCACCATCATCATACACAGTATAATAGATTCAAGTAAGATGATTCAAATGATATAAACATGTATGCAAACATGCCTTTGGTTTTTCTTTCGAGTTTTATTTACCTTAACGTCGACTCCGTCTTCAGTAGAAAGCCCCAGGATTAATCACCACGCTGTTTTCGTATTTTTCTTGAAATCTGTATGAAAATCACCATCATACACAGTATAATAGATTCAAGTAAGATGTTTCAAATGAAAATTCATCGTAGCCATTAATTATTATCAATACGGTCGGCGTCATTCCTTGAATCGGGACTTGAATTCGCCACTGATTATTATGACGTCATTGCGAGATTGCGTCAACGTAACACTGGAGTTTGTAAAATTTTGGTATCACTAAATCGGAATAGATAGACATGTCCGTGTCAAAGGCTGTATAATTATTGTTTAATAATGGCTATATAAAATTCAATTGACTAACTATATATTTTTTTGAAATTAGGAAAAACATTAATCCTATGTGTGTAGATAATATTAAACACTAGTGTAGCGGCTATTTATAATTTCTTTAAGAGGACGCCCTCAGTTTTGAGTAAAGTTTATTTGT
>NW_022738371.1:0-752 GCF_011630105.1 Anneissia japonica
GGTCCTATAAATTTAAGTATGTAAATATACAGTTTATTAAAAGGTATGCAATAATATTTGAATAGTGGTATTTGAAAACAACAGAATAAATAACATAGATTAAATGATAAGATAAAAGGAAGTTGATGTTTTGCATGGTTTGATTATTGTTTCCAAGTCTGAAAAAAGCTTTTTTCAAGTTGCGCAAGGAAAATACTTTGCGCAAAATGTCACTGCGACCAGCTCCTACATGTTTGCTTGTGCCAAGATGTCATTATTGTCTCATAAGATAAACTGTCAATGGTATTAAGCCAGGTTATAGCATTATGTTTATGTTTATTATGTTTATGATATTTTGTATAGATATTCCAACTAGCAATCATTTTTTTTAATTTGCTGGTTTGTGAATTTTTACCTAACATGACAAACCTACTAGCAAATTGCTAGTTTGCTAGCGTGAATTTCGGGCCCTGGATCACCAATTGTATGTGATTACATTTATTTGATTACTACTGTACCTTGATAGAATTGCATTTGGCCTTGTTTATTTTAATATTTTATGTTTAAAGACCCCCAAAAATATTCATTTAAATTATACATTGAATTCTGATAAATAAATTAACAAAAAAATCTCTATAGATAAAGAATAGGAATAGAAACTGATCTAATATGGGTTCAGTACCATTCGCAAAAGGAAACCAGATACAATACAATTGATACAACCAGGCAACAGTGAACACTGTTCCCTGATACAACCAGATACAATACAATTA
>NW_022738372.1:0-1008 GCF_011630105.1 Anneissia japonica
ATATATAAAATCAAAAACAAGATGACGCTTGGTTTCAAATTCAACATTTTATTGCACTGCAGGCTGTTTCATGAGGTACTTCCTCAATTGTCAGGTGCTAGATTCTGAATGTGACTGCAGAATACCAATCATGCATGTCTTGGTATCGTAATAAAAATTTCCTTCTGTGTCTACATGCACTAATCAATTCATTCCAACGGTTAAGTGAGCCTAATTCAGGGTTACATATAATAAAATATTTCTCAAGCAATTTTACTGACGTTTACTGATATTTGAGTAGGGTTTGCATTTAGCTAATATTTTCTATTTAATTTCATATATTATATTCTCGCCTTTAAGTTTCCAAATGTATTGGCTATGCGCCGTGCTATTCTTGTACTTTTTGTTGTGAAATAAGCTAGTATGCCCATGATATCTGTCCTTAAAAGTATTTTCTGTCAGACCGACATAAGTTTCTATTTTGTTGTTGTCATCTTGGCGCAGGACAGTGGCCTGATATACTATTCCTTTGCTTAGGCATTTATTGGATAGGGGGCACGAGTTGCGGATATTGCAATCTTTGACAAAGTCGTCTGTTCGGGTCGTGGCATTATTGAGTACTGTTTTGGTAGAAAACAGTACTCAAGACGACGATGTCAAAGACCAAGACATGTATACAGCCTAAATACTATTAATCTTCTATATTACCCCTATGAATGCTAATAATAAATAATAATAATAATAAGATTTATAAAGCGCACAAATCCACTGCAGTAGTGCTCAAGGTGCTACAGGAAGAAACAAAAAATTGAGTACCAATAAACCAATATAAACCAGATAACAATAAGCAGTTCCACCATGCATGATTGTTATTCTGCAGTCTCATTCAGAGCCTAGCACCTGACGATTGAAAAAGTATCTCATGAAACAGCCTGTAGTGCAATAAAATGTTGAATTTATAACCAAGCCTCATCTTGTTTTTGATTTAACCCTGCTCTTCCCCTGCATCGAGCACTGTTGTCTACATGA
>NW_022738373.1:0-432 GCF_011630105.1 Anneissia japonica
CAAAAGAAAATTACATTTTGACTCAACTTTTTAACATTGTCACTTTTTGCACAAAAGTGCTTATTTCACCGAGTTGAGCACTTAGTGCAAATTTTTGACTTTCCGCCATATTTCGAGTACTTTTAAGAAAAACTTCAAACTTTTAATGGAATAGTATTTGTTTCAGGCTATCTAACCGTGCCTAACAAAAAAAATTACATTTTGACTCAACTTTAAAACATTGTCACTTTTTGCACAAAAGTGCTTATCTCGCCTAGTTGAGCACTTAGTACAAATTTTTGACTTTCCTCCATATTTCGAGTACATTTCCGAAAAACTTCAAACTTTCAATGGAATAGTCTTTGTTTCAGAATATCTCACCGTGCCTAACAAAAAAAAATTGCATTTTGACTCAACTTTTTAACATTGTCACTTTTTGCACAAAAGTGCTTA
>NW_022738373.1:508-704 GCF_011630105.1 Anneissia japonica
AAATGTACATTACATTTCATTTAATTATGTTTCAATCAATTAATTAAACAATCAGGTCTATGCTCCTCCCATGCTCTCTCCCTACCAATGAAAAGGTGTCATTTAAAATAATAAGTACAAATGATTCATTGAAATTGCATATATTTTCTGTCATTTCTTATCTAAATCCTATTCATTGTTTACAAAGTTCATAAGC
>NW_022738374.1:0-746 GCF_011630105.1 Anneissia japonica
CGGAAATATTTGTCGTTGAACTTAAAGTTGTTGTGAGTGAGTATGAATTTAACCATAGCCACAATTTCGTCAGTGTATGGAAGGGGGTGGAAAGAGTCAAGAAACTGTTGAATAGCTGTAAGCCCTTCGTCATGGGGTATGTTAGTGTACACATCTGTGATCATGGTTCTTATATAGGCGAAACTGGAACTAAATTTAGACTCCGGTTTAATAACCACGAACAGTCCGTCCGTAGCAAGAGCAAGGGGTTCCCTGTCACTGAACACTTTAACTCTTCTGTCCACTCCATTGACAACATCCGATGTGTTCTGCTAGCTAACAATTTTCCATCTCTCGACCATAGAAGACGCTCAGAGCTCAAACTCATTAACAAATTCAATACTCATATTTTAGGCCATTTGGGTATTCTGAGCGATTACACATTCACACACACTTGACTTTTTTCATATCACCGTATATATTCTCGCATCATTATTTTATGTACACCATGTTATATTCCATATTACTTGTATAATGCTATATCTAATTTTGACTTTTGCATTACTTTTGTACCTAGGCTTACCTAGTTTACTTTGTTTTTGTTTATTCTGTTAATGGCTTATTATTATTATATTATACTATATTATATACATATATATGTATGTACATTAGGCTTATGTATTATCTCTTGATTTTTATTGCCATTATTGCTGCGAAGCAGCCAATTCATATTCTTGACAGCAATTTGACCTCTGAAAGGTCATTGT
>NW_022738375.1:0-527 GCF_011630105.1 Anneissia japonica
GTTCAAAATAATGTTTAATTACTTATTCTAGCATTCACTGTGCTTTGTATGCTTTTGAATTTATGTGATCCTTTGTAAACCTAAGCTAGCCTGGAAATCTTAGCATGTCAGAATCGTAGTTCGCGTATTGAAGACTCCCGTGCATACCTAAACAGGCCGTAGATTTGCAGGGGCTTAGGCCTAGCATCTCTCGAAAAAAATATCAAAGAAAAAAAAAAAAAAAAAAATATTATTAATTGAAAGCAGTTCTATACAGTATTGTTTAATACAGCTTGATTTTTTTTTTTCTACCATCACTTCAACAATGCCTATTTTTACATTTTTTGCCTATTGGGGCAAATTTAAATGTTTCTGAAAAAAAAAATGATGTAGTGCAGTAGTGTAGTGTATTGCTAAACCTCATTGAACAAGTCTCTTCTACTGAAATCATGTTGCACTTACTAATTTTTTACATAAGTATCTTTCTTTGTTGGGTGTTTTTGTACTTTAGTTGTTTTATGTGTTTGGTTTCTTTTTCAACAGCCTTG
>NW_022738376.1:0-839 GCF_011630105.1 Anneissia japonica
GGACGAAGTACCGGAGGCGGCGAAGAGGTTGTCCGACAGGTACGGTTCGACGGCTTTCGCGCCGAACGTGGTTTACGCTGATCCGCCCACGCCGGCCACCAGATCTCTCGCGAGGTTGATAGCGTTCATGGGAAAGATTCCCGGCGTGACGCTGCTGAAACCGAGCGAATGCACGGTTCCCATCTGCTTCCTTTCGAGCAACATCCATGCCGGGTTCGCCGGAAGGGGAGACGCGCGCTACGTGCTTTTCGACGACGATGCCGAAAGCATAAAGTGGACGGACACGGATACGCTCGTCCAGTTGGCCGAGAGGATACTGGATCGCAATCTCATACACGATCCCGGCGCGGTGATAGTGGAAGATGTTCGACGACATTGACGACCCGGCCACCAGTTCCGACAACTTCCTGCTTCTCATAAGCATCCTGCTTGCCGACATCGTACCTAACTGCGAAGAACGCTAGCGGGAGAGACGCGAACTCGTCACTTCCGTTTTCTGAATGTCTTTCGAAATTTGGAGGAATCTCGAAGTGCGCGTGCGAAGGAGATGGTCGAGGTGGGCGCGAGGGAGGAGGGCGATCGACGCCGACTCTAGAATTATTCGAGGGAGATGAGCAGGAGGAGGAGGACGACGAAGACGATTCGTTGGAGGAGTTGTCTGTGGATCTGCAACGACGGTTGGAAGCTGCGTGCGGAAGCGGCACAGACGACGACGTCGTTCCCTTCTACGCAAGATGCTTAGTTCTAGCGGAGCACCTTCTGCGAGGGACGGAATCGGTCACGACGGAGTGCTGCACCATGAGCGACTTCGACGTCGTGCTCGCGCGACACGTGCTGTT
>NW_022738377.1:0-1588 GCF_011630105.1 Anneissia japonica
AAGTAGGGGGGGGGGTGGTGCTGAGGTGAGGGCTGATGCAAAGTGGGGATAAGGTGGAGAGGGGGACTCGATGATGATCAGGGGTGGGAGGTTTAGGGGAAGTGCACTGTGTAAGATGAATTGTTTACTGTTTAACTACTCAGCACACCATCATATTAATGTAAAGCTTTGATGGATGAATACAAAAAAAAAAACCCATTTTATTTTAATGTTAAAGAACAATATCTCAGTGATGTTATTTGGACGATGAACTGTTTTCAGTTTGGCAATTCCATTGCATATTCTCCTTACACATAGATTGCATTTGCATGAGGATCTATAAGTTTGATACTTTTAATTAACTGTGCTTTTAAAAAGATGTTTATATTTTCATCAGGAATGAATACAGGTCTTCTTCCAGTCAAAGACCACTATTGGGACTAGACACCTGGTCCTTAGCAGCTTTGGTCTTTAATTAGAAAAATTATTATATTAAGATAAAAGATAAAAGGTTGACTTGGGACTAAAGAAAGGTATTGTCGTCTTTGATTGTAGGTGGTCAATTGGAGGGTCTTTAATTGGAGGGAGACCTGTAGTTATTATTGTGAGCCATTTTAATTCAGATGACAAATTTATGTGACAGTGTTCTAATTAAATATAATTTGCCCTCCAACTTTTATTTATAAAATGTCAACTGTTTTTGGGCATCATTTATAACAATTTGGTTTGACCTAATTATTAATATTATTATTACACTAATGCACTGTAGACCTGCAACATCGATACATGTTTTGATTTGATTGGCTTCATAGATCTTAAGTATGATTGGCTGATTTTGTCATTAATGGAATGGTAGCCTAAAATTTGTTATTCTTGTTGCTGAGTATGTTCATGACATTGGTAGATAATTACCTCAAATACAATATTTTGAATAGTCCTAATTTCAATTAATGTCATTCAAATTGCAATTGCTCATTAGTGTACAGTAGATGGATAAATGAAAAACAGGGAAGATGTCAGTCAATGGGTTGGGACAGAAGTTCAGAGAGTCTGTGAAAGCTCTGTCCCAATTACCAAATTTTCTTTGTCAACTGTTGTATTATATGCCCATATTTAGTCATGATGTGCCTATATGGTCATGATGTGATGTCATCATGACCATATTTTTGTCACATGTTCTTGTCATGGAGGTATTATTGAGAAGGAGATCACTCGGCAACAGATCCCTTTGACGCGACAAACCTATGTGTTCCCCTGCCTTTGGATCGCGCGCGGGCGTATTACCCTATAATTCACATTTTTTCGTTAGCAACAACTTGGCAACGACGTGCATTTATACGCTTCCAGCAGAGCAGTTAGTACAATAAAGCGTTTGATTTTAACCCATTAAATATCTTTATAAGGAACAATATTCCCCTGATTAGATTTTTTCGGACTTTTAGTATGTTATTATTTGTATATTTCAGGAACGGATTCCATAAAATATTTATGTTTTCTGTGTTCATTATAATTCTGTCTAAAGATTGACTGGTTCGACTATAAAACTAAGTCAGCGTAAAACTGAAAAATACTCAGATTTTGGATTGATTTTTCGAATAGTTAACCCTTG
>NW_022738378.1:0-1388 GCF_011630105.1 Anneissia japonica
TAGATCTGAGCTACTATACAGTATTATAAAACACAGTGTTTCCCACCTGTGTTATGTAGTGTTATTCTTGTTCTACAGTATTATCTACAGTAATGTATTATGCATTGCAATGTTATCCCTGTATTATGCAGTGTTATCCACTTGTATTATGCAGTGTTATTTTTCTTGTCCTCCTAAAGTATTATATCTGTCAGTGTTATCTTCCTGTATCATACTGTATTATGCAGTGTTATTCTTGTCCTACGGTATTATCTATCTGTATTATGCTGTGTTATCTACCTGTATTATGCAGTGTAATCCATTTGTATATGCAGTGTTATCTACCTATATCATACAGTGTTATATACCTGTATTATTCTTGTCCTACAGTATTATCTATCTGTATTATGCAGTGTTATCCACTTGTATTATGTAGTGTTATTCTTGTCCTCCAGTGTATCTGTATTATGCAGTGTTATCTACAATACCCGTATCATACAGTACACACCTGTATTATGTATTCTTATCCTCCCTGTCCCATTCCCTCTCTATTCAGCCGCGGATCTTGAGTTCATCCTTTTCATTTCATTTCTTTAGGCACGAGGGCCAAGGATATGCCAATAAGTGAACTTAATCACTGTCCTACGTGGCATATCCATTTAACAACAGGGGACTTAATGGACCAGTACATCGGGGTAACCCCCTACTCTTCTCGAATGATGTACCGGGTTCTTTAAAGTGCACACGAGCCAAATGCGTACACTGGGCCTACGGTTTAAAGTCCTTATCCGAGAAGACTTGTTCCACCACCGGAACCATTGGCAAGTGAGCCGTTCGAACCAACGCCGATATTAGAGCTGAAGGTCACGGTGCCCCTGACTTAACCCGCTCGGCCAATCAACTTGCCTGACTATCTCACAGCTATGGTCCCATCTTATAATGGTGACAAGTAGAGGGCGGGGTCATGAGCAAAGAGAGCGTAATGTTTGGTTGTTCTGCTAAATGGAAAACAAATGTTGGATGAATATATCCAACATCTCTTTTGAAATTGGACAAAATATGCTATAGCAAACTATTAGGAAGTTGTGATGACAAAGCTTAAAAATGGGCTTCACTATGTGTGAGCCCTCAAGTTGTATAAAAGGAAGAGACTAGTGGCCTTAGAACCACAATAATATTGTACGGGCCTCTGTTCTAAACAGCATTACACTGGCCGAGATAGCGAGTGATTGTGGAATCCATTCCCTCCAGAGACCACAAAATATGCCTTGGCAAACAATTACCATTGCACTCGAATTTCAGGATATGCAAAAGCCATGTAATTCACTTTTATGAAGATAATGTAATAACAGGCACAGTTCAAAAAGTGCTGAGCCAAGCAATATTGCAATATTGTTTAATTGAAATTA
>NW_022738379.1:0-640 GCF_011630105.1 Anneissia japonica
ATTACTACCAATATATGTGTCCAACTACAAAATGTTATTTTGTGTAGATTAAACGTTATCCTGTGGTGATAAAAAATAAGTGCAGTATCCTGTATGGATTAACAATAAAATGCAGTGTCCTGTGTGGATTAACAATTAAAATGTAGTATCCTGTGTGGATTACAGTATCCAAGGTGGAATTGAATGATTAAATATTGATTGACTTTTTTCTGATCCAAGAAATAAGTTTGTGAGCTACAAATACCACGGAACCAATGGAAGCATTCCGGTATTTTGTCGTCTGAAAGCTACTTGCGAGTTCTGCGTGCCATGTCAGAAAGGATCTTTCATTTGCGATAATAGACCGTGTTCGCGTCTTGCGGACTCAAAACACCCAGAAAGAATTATATAGGCCTAGTAAGAGTTTTGTTTTATTTTCTTTATTGTGTAATATTTATTGGCTTTTTTTAAAAATTATTTTGTTTGTTTTTAATGTACCACCAAATATAAGAAATAAAGGTTAGTAGAAGGAGAAACCGTATGTCCTCCTTGAATCTGTTTTGTGACTGTAGTGACACAACGTCTACGTTTTAATCGATGTTATATATTTGTTAACATAATATATAGGGTCTATTTATTATTTTATTTAATGCATTGTTTA
>NW_022738380.1:0-791 GCF_011630105.1 Anneissia japonica
CCTTCTGGATTTGGACTTGACACCCTCCAATCCCATTTGGTCCTAGGTGGGGGTCTATTGGGGTTTGAGCCAGGCTCTGGGGGCCCTTTTTCTTATTACTGAAATATTATTATATACCGCATATAATATTTTTACTAAATTAATATATGCCATATATATGTGCTCCCATCGGACATTACTTCCAAGTCTAGGTTATTTATGGAAATAAAAGTACCAATATAATCAGGTCCGTACGCAGAAGAGGGAGGGAGGAGGGGTTGCGAAATTTCAAAAGGTCCACATTTCCCGGCGTGGAAAATTTAACCCCGGTATTCTTAAAACGAACTTTAGTTGTAGTTCGAGCTAAAACTTAAAAATTATGTCATTTCGTATTCTTAAAACGAACTTCGACTAGCACTGCGACTAAATGACGCGAACCTCCACTAAAATGACACCTCCACAGGCCGATTTTTTTAGTCAGCCTAGGGTCAGTCTAAATCGCCGACTTGAAATATTTACCCCACTAAAAACATGTTTTTTGTAACTCACTATAAAGTGAAACGAAGAAAAACGATTGTATACGCAGGTTTGATATATTTTCGGTGTGTTAAACAAAAGAGACATTAAGTTCAGCTTCTAAGAGGCGAAATTAACATGTTTCTTCCAGCCACATGCGATAGTTCCTGATTTGCACGAAATCCCCTCGCGCTGCGGTCACGTATCTTCGCCATAACAACAACAAAGATAGCGCCGCCCTCGCTCGGGCTCAACTATAACAGTTCTCCAAAGAAAGCAAATTTTCAGTGACTGTT
>NW_022738381.1:0-264 GCF_011630105.1 Anneissia japonica
TGAAGTTTTTCGGAAAAGTACTCGAAATATGGCGGAAAGTGAAAAATTCGCACTAAGTGCTCAAGTCGGCGAGATAAGCACTTTTGTGCAAAAAGTGACAATGTTAAAAAGTTAAGTCAATAATGTAATTTTTTTAGTTAGGTTAGGGTTAGGGTTAGTGATAGGGTTAGAGTTAGGGTTAGGGTTAGAGTTAGGGTTAGGGTTAGGGTTAGGCAAAGTGAGATAGGCTGAAACAAACACTATTCCATTGAAAGTTTGAAGTTT
>NW_022738381.1:321-523 GCF_011630105.1 Anneissia japonica
CTCAACTCGGCGAGATAAGCACTTTTTTGCAAAAAGTGACAATGTTAAATAGTTGAGTCAAAATGTAATTATTTTTTTGTTAGGTTAGGGTTAGGGTTAAGGTTAGGGTTAGAGTTAGGGTTAGGGTTAGGGTTAGAGTAGGGTTAGGGTTAGGCAAAGTGAGATAGGCTGAAACAAACACTATTCCATTGAAAGTTTGAAG
>NW_022738382.1:0-1617 GCF_011630105.1 Anneissia japonica
CCATACTTAATAGTAAGCGAACAGTCACTTAATTCATCGTGGAGGCTCGAGTTCCAGTTACGCCCTGCTCAGTCAGTAGACTTATGCAACCATAATGAAAACTACGAAATCCTTTCTATGTTAACACAACTATAATATTTATCAAATAAAGTTTATTACAATTACAATGGTGATTTAAACGGAAACTTAAACTAACCTAAAACTACTCACGTGAAAACAAATTGAAGATAAAACATGATAGGCCTAGTTCATTCAGCAACTGCCCAATATTATTAATAAACTATAGCGAAGAAACAGCGACGGATAGCGAAGAAGTCCAAAACAAAGTTTCAAAATTTAGCATCGAATTCAACTTGAGCAGGAATGGCAAATGGAGATCAGGTCAATCATCATAGTCCAGAAATCAAAACGTCTATCCGAGATAACACCATCAACCATCCCATGTGGATCAGACATAGGCCTGTGTGCTCCTCTAGCATAAATCTCGAAACTTTTAACAAAAATTAAAATACTCCAGCCAACTAAACTTAAAATATCATATGATTCTAAAATCATTATGGAACTTACAATTGCAATCAAAATTACTCATTAGAAAGCAATATTATGTAATTACTTTTGTATTTCAAAACATTTTCAAACAAGGTTTCTAAAATTACAAAATTATAATATTTTTTAAAGTTTAAACGACACTTAGCAAAAAAGAAAATATCATACCTTTCTTTGGATTCGGTGGTGGTTGATTTTTTGGTTGATCAAACATATTATTAGTTTAGGTTAAATATCCAAGAACCAACAATTTTCGGTTAAAATAGTTATATCTGAATTTTATGCCACTTTGTAAGGTGAAAAATATCGAGATAGTTGATTAAGTATTTTCTGACTTTAAAGTGCCAAGTTCTATTGTAATTGTATTGCTGGTGTATAATCGTTTTGTTTTGTAGTAACAGATATGCAATCGCAATTGCAATAAAAAATATGTGTAAAGCTTCCTTGTAACTAGCCATTATTTATGGGTATCATGATTCATTATATCAAAAATGTATTTCATTCCAAATGAATATCTACAATTCAATTTCATTTTCGGTTATTCTAAGAGTTAAAGAACACTTAAAATATAGAAGAAGACTTACCAAAGCTCTTGTTACAACATATAAAGTATTTATTAGTTTAATAGGTGAATTAATAGATTTTATAAAGTAAGGTATATCATAATTAGTAATTGTTACTTATTAAACATTTATGATTTTAAAACAAAAGAAAATTGAAATACAAACAATTTAGCCATCCGATATGATAAGGGAACAGTGAAATTACATCCCTGGATATGATAGTAGATAGATCTGTGCCAATCTGGTTAATGCATATGAAATGGTACCACTTTATTATGTTATGTTTTTCAGCAGTTGTCTTCAACATTATATTATATATGAGATAACTCACATTTAGATTATATAAACATAATGTTATCTCCATGTGGCACTTATATATTATTATTCTATTAAACAATACATTGTACGTTTATATTAAATAAAATCATAACAAATCATATATCATATCGTATCATATCGTAACGTAACGCATCATATCATATCTTGTCATGTACTAAAAATAGCCATA
>NW_022738383.1:0-798 GCF_011630105.1 Anneissia japonica
GTGAACGAAAGGTGGAACACATGGTCAGATTAGTGATGTTTCTCAGGTGACGCTACAGGATTTTATTCCACGGAAATCGTGTGTTATGTTGTGAACAAATACAGTGGCGTGATAGCGATCGTACAACAGTTTATCTTTTCCCTTCAAATTAAACACAATTTTTGTTAAATTTCGATAATATTCTGTCAACTTTAATTGGCTGGTTGTGTTAACTAGATGTTGTTTCTGGGGTAGGATTTGACTCACAACAGCGGGATATTTCGGCCTCGATATAGACAATATGCTTATATATATGTGCGAGCAGGTATGAATATCACCTATACAGTGTAGTTTTCTTAATCTTGGATCATTCAACCTTCAGGTACTGTACAGTACAACACATTTTTTATGAAGTTTAACACGTGGACCGCCAGACCTTTTTTAGGTTTTGTTCCATGTGCCAAAATAAGTACAGTACTGATTACAGGACCTTCTACATCTCCTCGCGTGGGCCACGAGAGTGATTGGCGTGGGACTCGCGAGTGATAAGCTAATGAATAACTAATGACTAAGTGACCTATATGACATCTGTTTATCCAAGCATTACGGCATTGAGTAAAAATCAGGCTCCGCGAACCGCTACCTATTTCTCGATACCAACGATGTTGTTTATTACCAGACAAAAGAGGGCTTGCCCTAATTAAGTATGCAAGCAACGCTACGGTAATACATCGCAAATAAACTGTCTGTACATTGTTAGCTTCGGTGAATTCCAGTACATCGACTGTATCATTATTATGCTACGTAGATCGGACGATC
>NW_022738384.1:0-1070 GCF_011630105.1 Anneissia japonica
TATTTTCATTGCTGTATTATATCAATATGATAGATATAAATTTATTGATATTCTTTTTCATTTTGTATGACTGTATGTGTTGAATTTTTTTCATATCAAAACAATAGATATCATTTTGTTGATTTTCTTTATTATTTCTATGTTATTGATCAATCTTCTGTTATGGTGCCACATTTATGGATGTCGAATGTATGACTTCTGATGATTAGTGCCTAAAATTTACTACAAACACGTAAATATAATAATAAGCGATTATCGTTGTTATATATTTCGATAAGAAATTGAGACGCTCCGAGTTTCTTTTCTATTCTTCTTTCTTCCTTTATTCTTCTAAATTTTGCGTTATCCTTTTTCAAAATTAACAGATTAATTACACATAAACCTACATTAATTTATTATGATAAACTTATTTATAATTTTAGGCCTATACCTTTTTTTGTTTTAGGGCTAGTCTATATATGTATACATTGACACGTCTGTATTTAACATTTTTCTATCTTTGTAAATTGAAAGTCGGAGGTATGTCTAGGTCCCGACCCTTTAAGTAACTATTGAATAGGAATATATTCATAAGACTTTTACGAATGGATATCGAATTTTACGAATTTACGAATGGATATATTTTATTCGTGTGGGAAACCGTAGTGAGTATTGGCACTGCCGCAGTGCGAAAAAAAGATGCTGTTTTCTATCGGCATAGCCGCAGTGCGAGAAAGCTGCTGTTTTCTATCGGCACTGCCACAGTGCGAAAAAAGCTGTCATTTTCCATTGGCATTGCTATCAGTGCGAAAAAAGCTGCTGTTATCTATCGGCACTGCCGCAATGCCAACAAGCTGCAATCTTCTATTGGCACTGCCACAGTCGAAAAGCTGCTGATTAAAAGAAATAAATGTTTTGATCGATAGATGAATACATTATTGTATCAATAATTGATTAGATCTAGTTCTATATTATTGTTATTAGTCATACTAATTATAGTCAAAAACCGTCAAATATTAACTAGTTTTAACAACCGTCAACATAGGCTTTGGTCAAATACTTATTACTATTAATTATAATTATTTATATAT
>NW_022738385.1:0-970 GCF_011630105.1 Anneissia japonica
AATGACATTTTAGCGTTCGTAAAATGTTTGTCACTGGTGCTGGGAACAGTCATAAAAAGTGGGGAAGGCCCCCCCAGCAGAAAAAGTGGGGGGAGGCCCCAGCAGAAAAAGTGGGTGCCCCCCCCCACCCGCTTCCGCCGCCGTTGATACCACATATAGGCCTATGACCTTTTCAAAAATATCTACATGTCGTTTTCTGTAACGTAAATGAGCACTAGCCGTCTGCTTATTATATAAAAGTTAAATGTTTTTCTTGATTTATGAGAGAAGATAATTTTGTTGACTTTGCATGGTTATTTTGAATAAACATTCTCCTTTAGCATAAATTTCCATATTAGGCCTATATATTATTTTATATTTTATTAATGAAATTTACAAAAACCTTAATTAAAAGCATTGATAGACCAACTAATATTTGAAAAGACAATAACATTTCATTCATTTCAAGCATTTTTCATAAATCCTATAATAGTTTATTTATTACTAAAATTTAGGTCTTCATTATATACTTATTTTATGAAAAATTAGAAAATTTTAATTTGCATAGCAACGGTTGCTATGGTGATGACCTTGTATTTTATTACACTATTAAATTCACTTTTCTATAAAAAGCTGTTTATCGTATAAAAAATATTGTATAAGCCAATCTAATAATATTTTTCTTGAGATAAATTATAACAGCAATTATGTGAATTTCATTCGTTGCTATGGAGTTATAAAAGTTCCGTAGCACTTCAGTAAAGGTGTTTGTTTGATTGTTTTTTTTTATATTGCTCATACATAACCTAAATACAAAAATATTCATAAACCTATGACAATGAAGATTTCAATACGGTAAGCTTTAAGCATCCATTATACTTAAATTTCATGAATAAAATAGGAAATTTAAATTTGCATAGCAACAGTTGCTATGGTGATGACCTTGTATTTTATACATCAATGTGTTAACTTTGTTCAATAAGAGATATTT
>NW_022738386.1:0-1003 GCF_011630105.1 Anneissia japonica
AAAAGTAATGTGGAACACAATTAGTGCAAAAAATAAATAGTGTTTAATAATGAATGCAATATATAATTCAAGAATTAGGATTTAGTCTATATAAGATAGGTCTGTTATTAAATTTATTCTTTACACGTAATTTAATAAATTGCGCAATTTAAGATGATCAGATTATCTTCAGTTTATTACAATTAGATAATAAAAAATAGTAATTTTTAACTTTACATTATTTAAATTCTGTTTTGAATATCAAGGGCGTCGGAAGCGGTCTGGCTACTCCGGTGCTGGCTGGACCAATAATTTACAACTCAATATCGTTTTTAAGCCAAATTCTACTTTCTCTGACGCAATCAAATATAACTTGCACATTCAAATTTGGAAGGGGGCCGGCTGGGACCTCCCTCGAACCTGCCACTTCCCAGTGGTGAAACTAGGTTCCGATGGACCCTTTTTCGAGAGTGCAGTCATCATACAGGGTTAAGAATGCTATGATTTAGAAAAAATAATGACCAAATCACAATCAGTTTTTTAAATAATATGGAGACAGTGTATTGCAAAAAGTATATAAAAATAAATTGTTCAAAATTTCTTATCAATTCCATAACTATATGAAATGAGATGCTTATTCCTCAATGAATGAATAAACACGACACGAACACATATACTGTATAATGCAATATGAATAACAATGACTATAGGTCTATTATAATTATACACGTTGACGGAAGTTGTGAAATACCTAAAAAAAAGATTCTAGATTCAAGAACACTTTATTGTCCATTTTAAAATAGGAATTTGTTTTTCCTTTGCTACAGTCTTGGTTAAGAAGGATAAAATTACATTAAAAATCACACGACAAAACAACTTGGCAATAACGAGAAATACGTTTAAGAGATTAACAATTTAAAATAGTAAAGTATTTCAAAATAAAATTAACTGTTTAAAACGGTTTAAAATTTACTATGTGTATCTCAGAAACAGACCAGCCATTTCAGGGGCGGATTTAGGGTGG
>NW_022738387.1:0-521 GCF_011630105.1 Anneissia japonica
TTACAAAGTTCGTATTATTTCTGAGAATAGAGGTTGTTAGGATTCTCTCAATTAAGTGCCACTACGCATTCAATATATATTATCTGTAATATGTTCCAAGACTAACATCCTTACTCAAGAATGGCCCTTATTCAATCATATTTATGGTGCGCTACTAAAGAGTAGTACTGTAAATGTTTTGTTGTTCCCACATGAGAAATCACATGTCAAGGAATCATACAATGTTGTTCAAAATCTGATAGCATTTCAAGAAGACTAAAGTAAGTATAAACACATGTATTCAAAATAACTACGTATTATTATAGTAAAACTTTTTAAATTGGCAGTACTTTACCGATATTTAAAAGCGATAAATAGAATATGAAATTACAATAGAGGTTTTGACATATTTTCAACTTACATAATGTATGGCGCCATGTAGCACTAGGCATACATAATAGCTTGTTGAGATACAGTCTTGGAGTTATCTACTAAATTTAAGCAAAAATTGTTTAAGTAGATGCTTGATTTGTTAACATTTT
>NW_022738388.1:0-515 GCF_011630105.1 Anneissia japonica
TGTTGATGTGTTGTAGAACTGATTTTAAAACTGGGGGAAAAAAGGTGTAAAAAAAGGCGGTTATGCCCCGTTTTACCCCAGTAAAAATCTGTATTTCATTCACCGTTCCCCAGTTTTACGTCAAACAACTTTTTTCTGTCCCCAGTAAAATATTCAAAAATCTGTATTTCATTTACCGTTCCCCAGTTTTACGTCAAACAACTTTTTTTTTGTCTTAGAAAAATCAGTTCTACAACATATCAAAAATTCTTTTTCCTCCGAATTAGCCTGACTTAAAAAGACATTCTTTTTCCTCCGAAGCCTGAAGACAAACATAACCACCAGGTGCTTGTGATGGGGCTAAGGAAGTGGATGGTAATGAGAAAAAAATTTTGCTCTGGACCATTTATATTTTGGCACAGAGATTTGGATGTGAAACGTTCAGGGAATTTACATCAAATTCCAGCATTTATCATTTTTCAATCATAAATTACCTTGTACATGAAAACTTGATTATCTTCTTTTCAACATATAGG
>NW_022738389.1:0-2500 GCF_011630105.1 Anneissia japonica
ATCATTACGGATCTAAGACCACAATAGTCTCTCTCCTTTCATACAACTTGAAGGCTCACACATAGTTGATCTAATTTTAAGCTCTTTATTTTATTGAGCTAAAATATCATTATATAGGTCTCGTCATTCCAAAAGCAGCATGAGTGACCAAAGCATAAAAGTTTACTTTTTAATATATTCACATAGGATTTAACATGATAGTCATTTAAAAAAAGAAAGAAAGAAAGAAAGAGAAAGGAAAGTATTCAACCCCCAAAACGCCTCGGATATTATTTCCGGGGTCTAGAAAACATGTCCCCGGACACCTAGCGTAGCGTTGTCTCTCGATCGGCTTCCCCTTTACGACATCTCTGGATCCGCCCCTATCATTGCTGACACCAATATAAGATAGGCCTATATAACATTTTTCCTACTCAACGGATATACAAAGAGAGTGAAATCAGTTTTTAGATTAGCAACCAAAGTAATATTATTGATTACATAATAATCATATAACTTAGCGACGCTATGGATACCTCCCACGGCCCATGGGCACTTTCGTGGTGGTCGTCGGGAATATTTTTACGATACGACGTATATATTGCAGACACTGTATGTACGTCTGCTAACCTACCGAACGTGTGCAAGCGTGATGGGTGGCACAGTCACGTCAGACAGTCCCGCAACCTGATAATGATCCGAGGGGCGGGGCTTAGCGAAACGGTGTTGGTAAGGAAATTTATCTTCTTGATCTAATTTTTAAGTGAAATTTAGTAGCGTTTGTACTTAAATATACAAAGTAGCTATTTATTGTCTCATAAATGTTTAAATGAAAATACTTTTTGAAGCCTGGTTCATGACACAAAATACGATAAATTAGATCCAGATAATGTATATAGCGATACATGATATAAAAGTATTATATTGGAATAGAAAGTGGAATAAGCTTTTGATGTTTTCATTACTCAGCTCAAAAATTGGTATAGAATTTTGGGGTTTTTCCCTTTCTTATAATAAAGGATGTATGTATGTATAGGCCTATAATAATATAATATGTATTTCGAAATATAATAAAGAGAGAAATTAATGAAGTAATAATGTAAGAGGGTGGCGTAACGATCGTGGATCAAATTAGGGGTTTAAAACCTTCGCTGTGCAACACGCTTACGTCCACGGGCGAGCCACTTTATCATCATCATCATCATCATCATTATCATCATCATCATTATCATCATCATCATCATCATAATCATCATCATCGTCATCGTCATCATCATATTCATTATTATTATAATCATTATTAATTATTAATAACAAATATATTATTATTAGACCTATTTATTAGTAGGCCTATTATTATACATGAATGTATAAAGACAGTATTGTAGATAACGTGTAGGCCTATAGTACATATAGACAATAATAGACAAGTTGATTGCAACTATCTTTTATGGCCTGTATTAACTTGTCGGAAGCAGAAAAGAGGAATGAGTACACAAATGGGTATTCAAATAGTGATTGTTATTGCTATTAGTGTAAACACAGAGGTATAATTTTTTTATACGTCCACTGTGAAAGCACATAAAGGCAACGTTCATGCGCTCCAATATACGGTACCGGTAATTATTGCATCATGACTAAGATTATTATCTCTCAACATAGTTATCTTTAAGAGAATTGCTTTGCCACTGCAACTTTACTACTGTGCATATACTGTACAGTAGTATACACTTGAATGTCTTTCTTTCACTATTTATATATGAATATCTATATTATTGTATTTATTAGATGCGTTCCAGGCCCGAAGCAAATGGGTACAGTTTGTGGTTCGGACGAATCCTCGGGCGAACCCTTCCGATAAACCAATCTACACATTCCATTGTATCTTATGCCATCAAAATGATGATGAAATTTAACACATGCCTAGAACACATTCGTTCCAGTGTAGCTTTGCTCTATGGTCCCACGCAGGAGCTCTTCTCCAAGACGTCATCAGAGAGCCGTCAAGTCGGGCACTCGTACTCGTACGACGGTCGCACGACTGTCGGCCGCCGACGAATGCAACCACATTCCCACGAGCGCCCAGATTCAAGCATTATCCACAATATCGAATTTTATGTGATAACTATATATGATATGAACGCATTTGGGTGTAATACGTCATCATTATGCCCATATATGGACACAGCATTCAAATTTTTCACATGAAATTTGAATATTTGGACAAAGCTTAAACGTCCCTGGCCCCTCCGGTAGATGGCCTATATGCTCCAACTCGCTTACGTTTAGCCTTTTGAGGCATTCCATACTCTCAGTGCTCAATGGATGACCCACCCTACGGTATACTTCGTAGGGCCTATGAAAAGTATATAAATGACTTACAGGGCTAATGATGAAGTTGTAGGCCTATATGTAAAGATAAATTAGGGCGTACGTAATGCACGTATGACAGGGTGTATACATATTATTTAAGCCGGGCAAATACTGCGCCGCGATTCTATGGAGAACGCAACAACACGAC
>NW_022738390.1:0-881 GCF_011630105.1 Anneissia japonica
TTTTTACAGGAATAAATTAATAACGGTCCTGTGATTCTACATTACGGTTGACGACTGGCGTCCTAATTGCCAGTATTTTGACGGTATTTTTACAGGAATAAATTATTAACGGTCCTGTGATTCTACATTACGGTTGACGACTGGCGTCCTGATTGCCAGTATTTTGACGGTATTTTTACAGGAATAAATTAATAACGGTACCTTTGATTTTACATTACGTTTGACTACCGTATTTCGATTAACAGTAATTTACCGTATTTTTAAAGAAATTAATTTTTAACGGTAAATGTAAATTTACATTACGGTAAAGTACTGGCGTCCTGGTTGCCAGTATTTTGACGGTATTTTTACAGGAAAAAATTAATAACGGTACCTGCGATTTTACATTACGTTTGACTACCGTATTTCGATCAACAGTAATTTACCGTATTTTTACAGAAATTTACTTTTAACGGAAATGTAATTTTACATTACGGTAAAGTACTGGCGTCCTGGTTGCCAGTATTTTGACGGTAATTTTACAGGAAAATTTTTAACAGTGCAGGGTTTCTTCTTAAGAGTAGGAAAATGAACTATAGAACAAAACAAATAAGTTTTATTAAAACAAAATTATATTCAAATTTTAAGACTGAGAGTGTAATTTCCCACCATCTAGAGGTGCCATAATCACAAACTTTCTTACCTCAGCCCCAACCATGGTGGTATAGATCCTCCATCTGCTAAAGTACCCAGTGGCGAAATCAAGGTGACCCAGCCGGCCCGCCCCCACCGCTAAATTGTTCATACAAAAATAGTGATAGATAATTATATTCAATGTTTATGTCTGGAAGTGCAATTTCCGTCCATCACAAATTTTCTTACCTCAGCCCCAAACATAGTGG
>NW_022738391.1:0-886 GCF_011630105.1 Anneissia japonica
GCTGAATCGATACCAATCACTGACGATAAAATACTCCATGCCTTTAACAAAGAAATCTCTTTTCTTAGCCCTGACTTCAACAAAGGATTTCTTCTGGTCTCAGTTAGAGCACAATAAAGGTCCGCATCATTGGGACACTGTTGCACACTGATTTTATTTCTACTAAATATCTCAGGAGGTAGCTGTATGGGCAGGATTGGCCCCAGCAAGAGCTGCTCCACTCCCACTAAAATTGACTTAATAAGCCTTTGAAACCCCTAAGTAGTCTAGAGGGGCGGCGGAACGTTTTTTAAAGTGTGTGTGTGGGGGGTGGGGCAAACTAATATGATGAATTGGAATATATATGGGTTCAAATTTGGGGGTGGGGGCCAAAAGTTTTCCCAAAACCCTCAGGGGTCCTCCCCCGAGAAAATTTTTATTCCTAGATGGCAGGAAATGAGCTTTCCCTATTTTGAGCTACGTGTCTATTAATGACTTGTAAGTCCTTAAAAGGACTTTAAAATCCTTCAAAATTCAAGGTTTTCCAACTCTTGAAATCGGTAAGGTAAACTTTCTCATTCTTATTATGTACAGTAAATCAAACAAATTATTAGGCTAGTACAGTAGTTGCATACCTATATTTTAAATTTTAACTGCAGATTCGTACCACTGTTGGGCAGGAGAATTCACACAGATCATCATCATCAGATAGAGAGAGCAGGTTAACTCAGTCGGCTAATCTGGTGGTAGCCACTGTGTGTGCGCTGAACCGTGGAGATCTCTAGGTCCCCGGTTCAAATCCCATCGCTGCCTCTCCTTGTGTTTCAGCTGGAGGGCTGAATTACAAGTTACATAGCGCACCGTCTTTCGAATAAGACGGTTAAGCCGTTGGTCCTGTGTGCATTTA
>NW_022738392.1:0-623 GCF_011630105.1 Anneissia japonica
TTCCCTTGCATGTTTATGCGAGACATTTTTATACTTTGTTCCCCGCGGCCTGCCAATAATGATGATTTCGAATAAAAAAAATTGGTCAATTACTGCACACCTGCCGCCATCAAAAACGGAAAGGTTTTCTTTACTTTTATTATGCCCGCCGCTGCTTTGAAATCTTCGAAAATAATGTATAGTTCTTCCTAATTACATAAATTTAAAGCATTTAACCATCCGATTACTACACTGTTTACATTCACAAAAAAAAATGTTTTTATTTTTTCCTCCCTCGGATATTATTTGGCAAATCTATTTGATAAATAAGAAAACAAAATTTAATTTATATTTTTTCTCCCTTCTCTGATGATCCTTAAAAAAACAAGTTCGTGAAACAATATCTAAAAAAGTTTCGCTTTATTTCAGAATGTTTGTAGTCATTAAACTTTTTAAAAATTACCCCACAAAAGATAAAAAACAAAACAACAATTTTAAAATTTAGTTAGAATGCTGACATTTAATATTATTAACAAAAATGTTCTATTCAATGTTCATTTTTTATTCATTCATTTCTCTCATTATTTTGGAATTCATATCCATAAAATAAAAATAAATATAATACATGTATCCCTAGTTGGCTA
>NW_022738393.1:0-670 GCF_011630105.1 Anneissia japonica
ATGGAAAATTCGTTTGACATTAACAGTAAAACATTGAAACATATGTACAAAAGCAATATTATTGCAATAACAGTAAACACAAAATTCTTTTTATAAATAGTAGTATTTCGGTATTTTACCCAAATGAAGTTGTTTCGGGATTTGTGAGTTAGGGAAATAAAAGGGCTAAAAAATGTGTGCACTCATTGTTATACTCATTCATAGAAAAGGCCGAACGCTGAACATTGGCATGGTGGGTCTTGGGAGGGGATGTTAAAATAATAATGATAGTTTCAACCTTGCTTGAGCGTATTTCGCTAAAAGCCTCAATGCGCTTTACAAAGAAAAAAAAAAAAAAATTTAAAATCCGGAGTTAAGCAAAATATAAATTAAAAAGATGTGTTGTGTGTTGTGTGTTGTGTTGTGTGTATTGTTGTGGGGAGGGCGGAATTGCGAAGGTTTTAGATATTCCATGTTCTTGTCTTCCTGAATTTGTTAAAATGTATTATCAAATGTTTCTGTCATTTATGACCACAAGGATGATCTACAAAAAAAAGTTTTTGAAAGTCTAAGTCTATTTAAAACATTTTAAATGTGCCTGTACGTTTTCATTTTACATTTTAAAATTCTGCTCAATTCTGTATTATTCAGATTTGTCTGTATTGTCATTTTTGTTGACATACCGGTAGGC
>NW_022738394.1:0-260 GCF_011630105.1 Anneissia japonica
ATTTCTATGGATACAGTCGATCGTGGAATAAATATAATTTTACTATATATACAATAATTTTTTTTTAATAGAAATTATAACCAAACGAATTGGGCCCAACAATATTTGTTGAAATTAAGTAATTGTTTTCATATAGTTGAAACACCTTTCCCCCCCAGTGGTTCCTTAAATTAAGCATCAAACATTGATGATTTAATTTTAAACATGTTACAGAAATTAGTCAATTGTACATACTGAGAGTCAGAAAAGTTGTTGAAATA
>NW_022738394.1:329-524 GCF_011630105.1 Anneissia japonica
ATATAACATTGCTTAGATTTTCCTGACTGGACATTGTATATAATGAATTGCATACATAATCATTAGATAATTGTTTATGGTGGCCAACAGAACAGATTTCCAGAGTAATTTTTCAGACTTCTCTTCACATCCTGTTATTGAAATGTATATTGATTCTCTCTGCATAGAAGTTAAATTAAACAGTCTACCGTTGAG
>NW_022738395.1:0-857 GCF_011630105.1 Anneissia japonica
GCCGTCGTACCGGGCTGAGTAATAAGAGAAAAGAAAGAGGGGAGAGGGAGGGAAAGAGAAAGAAAAGGAAAAGGAAAGGAAAGGAAAAGAAAAAGAGAAAAATAAAGACAAGAGTAAAAGGAGGATATCATAATCACTAGACTCACAACACCCTGCAACGCCTTCTCCACTTCAAAAACTGTCATAACTCCTTTGATCTATGCTGCCCGATAGCGTAACCACTGGGGGACAAGGGGAAAACATCTATCTTTGGAAAATCCTCCCCACCCCTTTATAAATGCCCTTTTCATCCCCTAAAAGTGCCTAAAAACCTCAAATTTCGCGCGCTTCGCGGGCATTTCTTGTTGACATGGGCCAATTTCCTCTAAAAATTGCACATTTTAGAGAGTTTGGATCATTCCAACGAAATTAGAACTAAAAACACCGGGGGACAAGGGGAAAATATCCATCTTTGGAAAATCTTTCCCCACCCCTTGACAAATGCATCCTCTGAAAGTGCATAAAATTCTAAAATTCTTTGCGCGCATTTCTTGTTAAAGTAGCCCAATTTCCTTTATAAATTGCACATTTTAGGGAGTTTTCATCAATTCCGACGAAATTAGAATTAAAAACACAACAGTATTTTGCGCGCTTTGCGCTTATTTTATAGGGCTTTTTTAGGTTTATCCTTTTAAGTTATTTAAACACATAATAGTCCCAAACTCAAGAAAGACAAATTTAAGATAGATCGTTTTAACCTAAAAGAAGGGCCCCAATGTGTATTGATGGTGTAATAAATAAAACCATGATTAAAATGCTTATATTTAGTTTCAAACACACGTGTGTGGCCTATATTATAAATAAGATAAACCCGATGT
>NW_022738396.1:0-825 GCF_011630105.1 Anneissia japonica
CCTCTCACATGCAACTCTACCAATGTTATATATATGATCATATGTTCTAAGTGTGATCGAGGTTGCTATGTCGGGGAGACAGGGAGCAAATTTAGACTTAGGTGTAACAATCACAAGAAATCGATTCGGGACAAAGCTCTGGGATTCCCTGTAGCACAACATTTTAATCTGCCTAACCACTCTGTTAATGATATGAAATTTGTATTAATTGCTTCAGGTTTTAAGTCTCTTACTGAGAGACGCTGTTCTGAATTGCAGTGGATTATGAAACTTAACACACACAAAACTGGTATCAACAAGGATCTTGGCTTCATAAGCGGTTATTCATTCACCAAATAAGATATATCTGTGATCCTATATATTTTCATTATCACTTAGACTTATTTTCATGAGGATGATTATTATGACGATGCTCATTTGTGATTATTATTTCATTATTACTTTTTATATCAGATTTTTTTTTATATCAGATTTATATCTATTTTTATTATTTCCATTATACACCAATTTTATATAGACCCTTTGTCTCATTTTAATTACTGTTCTCTCAGATTCTCAGTATTACAGTTGACTTCCTTATTATTGTTTATTTTGCATTGTTGTTTGTCACAAGCAATTTTACCGCCAGTCCTTTTTAATGCTTCTGACTCTTTATTAGTTTATCACTTCTCATTTACTAATTGCTGGCCTTTTATCTTACGACTTATCTTGGTTATTCACTTGATACTTTTAGTTTGATTTGTTCTGTAATTCTCATTCATACGTGTTAACATTGAAGAAGGACACAGGCGTGTCCGAAATATTCGTTTGCAATAAATTTTATGT
>NW_022738397.1:0-167 GCF_011630105.1 Anneissia japonica
TGGCTGGATCTCAGTAGAGATACAAAAATGATAAGCAACAGCATCCACTGGAAGGAATCAAACTAAACTAGTCCCACGACCACTAATGATTACAGAGCCAAACCAAGGCAATATATATACACAGCCCAGGTGTGAATGCAAATAGTGGAATACAAGCTATGTGGCTC
>NW_022738397.1:222-655 GCF_011630105.1 Anneissia japonica
TTCTTACGAGACAGCACTAGTCCGTGAATTTGTGAACAAGATCGGAGATCTAAAGATGCAATCTCTACCGTGCATCAGTGGCGGCCGCTGGATCTCAATAGAGATTATATAATAATATATAAATTTTAAAAGACAAATGGGCTAGACTAGTTTGGGCCCTACCTAAGCTGGTCGAACGTGTCGTTTGGGTCTATATCCTAGCTGCACTGATGAGGCCTGGAAGGCCGAAACGAATCCGTCTGCAGATATTGGGATTCCTTCCAGTGGATGCTTAGTTTATTTTGTCATTCTTGATCGGATTTTCTCTACTGTTCCGTTTTAATTTTAAATAGTTTTGCATTATGTGGCCGTTTGCTGTTTTATGGGTTTTCCCATTTGCCTTTTAAAATTTATATATTATTAAAGAATCTCTAATTTTAAATAGTTTTGCATT
>NW_022738398.1:0-2215 GCF_011630105.1 Anneissia japonica
ATTACAGCGGCGCACGCGTTTGCACTTTACCCGATTATTGCGAGCTCTCTGACACATGAGTGAGGGGAAAAACTAGAATCATGACCACGTTAGAACCATTGTACCCAATTTACTTTAGCTAAAATGACGCATAGCGGAAAGTGTAAAGAACGTCATTTTCCACATATGCTCCAGAAAAGGGCGTCGATCCGCTGTGAGAAGTAGAGTGGGGGACGAATTGCAAAATCAGGAAGTCTTGGGCCGTAGGCCCAAGCCTTGGCTGCCAGGGGGCCGCCTAGGGCCCCGGAAGCTCAGGCGTCTATAGCCTTGGTTGGGGCTGAGGTAAGCACATTTTTTATCATGGCACCTCTAGTTGGTCTGAAATGGCACTTTCCAGACTTAAATTTGAATATAGTTTTCTTTTTTCTCCAGTTTTAAATTTTGGAAAAATAGGGAAGGTTGACCGACTGGGCTCCCGTGGATCTGCCATTGAAATACTCATCATAATTTTTAAACTTATTTATCCTGGTAATCATAATCATGCCCGCTTACATATTTCGTGCAAACTAACATTCATAAATATAATGATTTATTATCTACTGATTAGTTTGTGACGTATTCGATCCATGAAAAACAAATGATAAGCCATGTTTCTTTATGGATAAACTTAGAACAATAGTCACTTCAATCCAATTCTCTTTGTATGTGCAGTACTTTTAAAATCAAGCAAGAGGTTTCTCCTTTCCTCCTCTTTTTGAATTTCACTTTTGTGCAAGTAGAATTGCGACTACACTATTGTGAGTGGAAATACTGCCCACTAATATGCGGGACTAAGGAAATAGGAAGCACAAAAAACATTAGTTAGCATTTTTATTTCACAAACATAAAAGGTGATTTACTTAATTTATCACTATCATGATGTCATGGCGCGGAGATTGCTTTAAGTAACATCGGAGTTCGTAAACTTGTGGCATCAAAATAAGTCGAAATAAGCACCCCTGTCAGTTTCAAAGGTTGTATAATTATTATTTAGTAACGGTTAGGCTTTAATAAAATTCAATTGACTAACTACAATATATTTGAAATTAGGTAAAACAGGAATCTATGTATCCAGATATTATTGAACACTAATAGGCCTATATACGGGTCATGATTATATACAAAGGGAATAAATCGTTTATAGTAGAAATTGTGTACTTTTGAGTTTGTAAAAATGTTGGCTTAATAGGTTTACACGCTTCCAATTTTAACAACGTACAGTATACTGTTTTAATAATAAATTTAGCCTCTGATAACCGTTGTACCTATAAAATCGATTGAGTGGTTACTGAGATGGTTGCGAAATGTACAAACAATTGCGTTTGCGACACAATCGTCTACTCTACTACCACTCAAAATGAAAACAGCAACCATTTTTACCAGAAGACATCAACAAACTTGATGTCTGGGAAGATGCCTGGTGCATGCAGTTCCACTTACAATCACCCATCGCAGAAATCCCATATAATTCCATAATCCGAAATTACTTGCTTAGTGATGTTGTCCTTGAATATATGTGAAGGAAGCAAGATAGGCCTACCTTGGAACTAAAATTACAACCGAAACTAACAAAAACCTCTGTTTCCTGAAATGTAACCAATGTCGTAGCCAGGATTTCCAAACAGTGCGGGACAATATCAGGGTGGACCCACTTTACTCGTAAATTCAAACATTGTGGCTTGGTTGCAATTGATCACACAAGATACATTACCAGATGTGTTACACATAAACTCAATACAAGACAAAGACAAAGACACCACAATCTTCAATATATCGTTCCACACTCTTTTGTAAACACCAACGTTTCTCTTATTTTGCAAGAACTTTAAATAGGTGGAATCACTTACCTAAATCCCTGAAACTCCATCATTGGACATCTTAAAGGCTAGGCTCTCCGATCTCATTAACTAGTTAAACTTATTAATATTCTTATTATTTTTATTATTAATAATCTGTTATTGTTTATTATTTATTATTGATATTACTTATTATTATTACTTAGAATATTTGTGCCCTGATTTGTTCCCCCGCCCCCTACAAAATACAATTTCAACATTCCATCTACAATCACTTGAATCACATAGCCCCCTACACCATGCTCCCATAGTGCTCAGGATTGAGCTTGTGCAGCAGTTTAATGGAAGAAAAGAATTGGTGGAAGTTCAAAATGGTCAATATTCCTGAAAAGAAAGTTATG
>NW_022738399.1:0-625 GCF_011630105.1 Anneissia japonica
TTTTGCACAAAAGTGCTTATCTCGCCGAGTTGAGCACTTAGTGCAAATTTTGGATTTTCCGCCATTTTCGAGTACTTTTCCGAAAAACTTCAAACTTTCAATGGAATAGTGTTTGTTTCAGCCTATCTCACTTTGCCTAACAAAAAAAATTACATTTTGACTCGACTTTTTAACATTGTCACTTTTTGCAGAAAAGTGCTTATCTCGCCGAGTTGAGCACTTAGTGCAAATTTTTTACTTTCCGCCATATTTCGAGTACTTTTCCGAAAAACTTCAAACTTTCGATGGAATAGTGTTTGTTTCAGGCTATCACACTTTGCCTAACAAAAAAAATTGTATTTTGATTCAACTTTTTAACATTGTCACTTTTTGCACAAAAGTGCTTATCTCGCCTAGTTGAGCACTTAGTGCAAATTTTTGACTTTCCGCCATATTTCGAGTATATGTATATATATACATATATATTTCTATATTTATTTATATATTTATATATAATAATATGTTCATATATTTGTTTATATATTTATATTTATATATATTTATATATATATATATTTATATATATATATAAATATTAAAATATAAATAAATATATAAACAAATAAATATATAAATACATAAATAT
>NW_022738400.1:0-552 GCF_011630105.1 Anneissia japonica
AAGTCCGAATCAGTGAAAATTAAAACTTATAAACGCTAAGAAAATGATGTTGAATGGGGTTAAATCAAACATAATCGGTATTTCTACGGTCCCTAGGTAAAATAAGGCAAAGATAAGCAGGAAAACAGTTAGGTGAAAAATTGGCCAATTTTCGTTAAAACACAAAGGGTATAGCTCATGATTTTTTTAGGGACGATTTTTTGACCCAGCCATTTCGTGTTGTTTTGTGTTCTGTTAGGACCTACGGACCACAACATTACTCTGTAGGTTGGCAAATGGCACGTTAAACCCAGCTTTAAGCTTAAAAAACTTTAATTTAGATATTACTTAATACGGCCCATAAGTCCGAATCAGTGAAAATTAAAACTTATAAACGCTAAGAAAATGATGTTGAACGAGGTTAAATCTAACATAATCGGTATTTCTAGGGTCCCTAGGTAAAATAAGGCAAAGATAAACAGGAAAACAGTTAGGTGAAAAATTGGCAAATTTTCGTTAAAACACAAAGGGATAGCTCATGATTTTTTTAGGGACGATTTTTTGACCCAGCCA
>NW_022738401.1:0-2136 GCF_011630105.1 Anneissia japonica
AGATTTTCATATAGCTTGAGCTACACTAAATAATGATGTCTTTTGTGACACTTGTGATTTAGCTTGACAACTGTGTGGTACATCACTTTTTATTGTAATGTACGGTGACTGGAGGTCACGTTGCAGGCATACTTTCAGCAGTGCATGCCGCCTCTACAAGAGAATATCAAATCAATCATCATTTATTCACTACCTTTTAAAAGAATGCAATTACAACAGATTTTTTTTTTTTTTTAAATTATGTAAATTGACAAACATCAAGTAAAAGGAAGAAAGTGAGACCCAAGAAGATGAGAAAAACCAATCTTGTGATGGGACAGCTTGAAAAGAGAGAAAAGAAAAGAGATTGGTTGTCCACAGTGGCGGTGCTGGGGGGGGGGGAGTGGCATTTCACTTTGATAATTTTCTTTACCCCGTCCTAAAAAAAAAGAAAAAACAAATCGTTGGCGAGAAAAAAAATTATATGTATTTTCTACATAGACTATCTAGAAAATCGATATAAGCCTCTGAAACCCCCAAATTGTCATATTTGGACCACTTTAAAACATTTTAATTGATGTCCGACCATGCCCACTTTGCTCTCCTCGGGTACTTTTCCCCTCACTTCAATCCACTTCAATCCCCCCCCCCCATATCAGACGCTGGTGCCGCCACTGGTTGCCCAATATTGGGTTAAAAAATTTTGACACCCCCTTTTAAAGACTGTGCCTCAAGGAAGGTGTTGCATGATCACTCAACCTCCAATGATCGTATTTTCTGATATCTTTATGAATGGATGAATCTTGTGTAGTTAGTTTAATTCACCTTTTAGTGATGCAATTGAGCAGTGTCTATAATTTGGTCACCATTCTAAGATATTACTACCTGTACCATTTAACATTACATTAATGATGTTGTTACTGTTCTTTTAATTAGTTTATTAGGACTATTGTTGCTGTTTTGTTATTACAGTATTATGCTGTTTTGGTATTTTATATTATTTTGTATTATTTTTTTATTATTGATTTTAGGCAGTACCGTAATATGCAATTTTTGGTGTAGGTTTCCTTACTTATTTACAGTACTTCATTTCATTTCACCCAACCTCGTAAATGCCAATAACAGGGAGCATATATATAAAATTGCTAGAAAAATTAAAAAAATATTTGATACTGTACATAGAAGGAGCATTATACCAGTAATAACATTTCCAAATGATTGAAATACAATTCTAGGTCCTAAGTGTATGATCCAAAATTTAATTGGTGTAGGCATACAGTATGTATGTTTTATATTTTTTTAATTGGAACAAAAAAAAAATCCCAATAATTATCTTATATCGTTATCTTTATATATCATGTCATCATTATTATAGTATTATACATATGGTACTCTGCCAAGTGGCAGGTACAATATACATGCAGTGGTTTAAAAATATGTAAACCTATGTTGTTTGCTCATAGTGTCTATCTCCATCTTAAAGGTACAGTAGGTCTATTCCATACGAGTCAATGTGCTTTGTTGTTTGGTCATAAACGTCCTTTAAATACTGCCTTTAATAAATTGTTGAATAAACGACAAGAGAATAAAAACAATGGGCCAAGTATAAAAGCTACTGGCTCGATTTGCATCCAATTTTTTTTAATACGCATTTTGGACCAGCTTGCAGCAAAATTGCTGTCGATAAAATTGTATTGACCCTCAATATTCTTCTCCATCTAGTGTGATATGATTTCTTCATTTTCTTAATTTCGACAGCTAGTTGGTTATTATTAGCAACATCAATTTATGACAAGAAATAAAAAGCTACCAGACACACTTGTAACCACTTGATCTAGCCTGATATTTTGTTTTCATAAAGTATATTAGGGATTGCAGTCCAACTGGATGTATGGTGATTAATAGAAGCCAATCAAATAACAGATTTTAGGATTTAAGTGTCACAAGTATATTAAACTTAAATATTAAGTCTTCATTAACCTAGAAAACTCATTTTAGAAGTGAGTGTTGTGACTGCATTGATGCAAATTTTTGATTGATTTTGCAACTATACTGATTGATTTTGCAACTATACTGGGCTATCATGCAGGAGAGACATGCTTATTTATTTATTTTTTATTTGATTTCCTTTTTATGTTGTTTCGACTTTTATTGCCT
>NW_022738402.1:0-917 GCF_011630105.1 Anneissia japonica
GTTTACAATGGTACGTCATATTGCCGTAACATCCCATATAGGATGCATGTTCACCTCCAAGAACTGTCGAGCAAAACCACTCTTTTAGATGGGCGCGCATCCTTTATTCTCGATACTCTTACCATTCAAGATAAGCGACTCGGAGAAGTTGAGCCCTCTACTCGAAAAATTCTTACTTTTAAACCCCTCCAAATGGGAATGATTCAAGGGCTTACGTTTAAAGTAACGGATGAACAAAACAAACTTGTAGATAATAGAGGTGCAGACGTTACGATTGAGACTATAATTAAAAAGGTGATGTAATAAAAAAAATGGTTGAAGTAGCTGCAGATGTACCGCTTGAGGCGGAAAAATTTAGATTGAACAAGATTAGCGAGATGATAGATGATATTAAAAACGATGAGGTGGAACGAGAAAAACTATACAAAAAATATAAAAAGACTCAGAGTATCGTAGACTGGATCGATACCAGCTTGAATACCCTGTCTATCGTTTCCGCCGCATGTGCAATCGGCGTTGCAAGTACGGTCGTGATGGGTCCTTTAACCATTGGTCTCGGTTCGTTGGCTGCCGTCTGTTGCGGGTTAAATTACGGTGGAAAATATCTGAGTAAAATGTTGGAAAAGAAGAGCGAAAAACACAAAACCATACAGATTATTTGCAAGACTAAACTAGGTACAATCGATAGCATCGTTTCCACCGCTTTGGAGGATAATAAAATTAGCGATCAAGAGTTTAAACTGATCCTCAAGGAATATCGCAATTATCAAGAGATGAAGCAAGATGCCATAGCAATGGGGAAAAATGCATTCGACTCGCTAAAAACAAGATTGGCTCTAGAGGCTGCAAGAGGGAGACGAGATTAGATGCGAAAGTGGCTTTTTTCGTATCGATGACGTCATCGGGTAGATGACGTC
>NW_022738403.1:0-5507 GCF_011630105.1 Anneissia japonica
ATTCAAGGTATCAATGTTCTCACCGTACATATGGAACCAGAAACGGAACTGAAGAAGAAAACATTAATAATTTCCATCATACCTTAATAAGTCTTTAAACATAATTCTTCATAAAAAAGAGCAGACAAGATTACGCAAACCACTACCAAGAATGGAAACTGGCTGGCGCTGTTCCCAAACTAAAATTTTGTGATGCGAGTTAATTGACCAGGAATTGAAACATTTTGATCAATTATGGTGCATCATATTTTGAATTTTCTGGCTGTGTGCCTTAATGCTGTTGGAAGCTTCCAAACACAGTTCATTTATTATCATTTCGATTATGAGCAACTTGAGGTCCTACATTAGCAGAAATTTTATGGAAAAGGAGCTCTTCATATTGAACGTATAATAATGCAAAATTCTCACATGGCAATTTCCAGGATTTTGTACTCTCTTGTAGATAGGACTGGCAAGTTTGGCTCTGTCACCTTTGACCCTTGGAGAGCTGGCATCGGTGTAAAGGTAAAAACCTGCAGGAAAGTGAAAAAAGCATTTACCAGCAAACCCTTTAAAAGTGCATTTTGACAGGTTGGCGAACCAGGTTTTGCCAGATTCTTATCTCAATAATCCAATTAAACATTAAAGACGAATACCTCTACTTAAGAGTCATTATCACAGCAGGCATTGCTATTTGTTAATAAATTACCAGTATTAGTATTTAAAAACTAGGCTGGAAAATTTTAAAAACCTGTTGTTCATAAAAGTTAGGCATTTTTATTACCTTAGTTGTAATTTAAAATAAAAATCACAATAGATATGTTTTTGAATTTCAAAAATTAATGACTTGTGTTAGAAGTTGCAACATAGTTTCTGATTTAACGGTGCTGTATTTTTATAAACAATTCACAACTAATTAGCTTCACTGTTAATCATGTTACAAAATACCCTGAAACAGTAATTAATAAAGATAAGAAGAGATCGGCAAAACCTGGTTCAAAAATTGAAAATTTGATAAATGGGGAAGTTTCATAACTACTTAATGTCATCATTAAATGTTTTGCATGATTTTTCTCTAGAGGTCTGAAATCCCATTGTTCCATTGCTGAGTTGAACCCTCTTTTAAAAAGTCTTGGAAGGAGCACTCACCAGATGATGTTCCAACTGTGTGATCTCTGAGTGGTCCAGTGGCGAGGCCATCATCTGAAACACCCCTAGTTCTTGACCAATCAAATTCATCGGTTTTCAGTTGTGTCCAATCACAGAAACCACGCTCAAAGTTACATCTGTCATAATTGGCTAAATAAGAAATAAAATAATTTATAATTATAGTTTAATATTTTTCAAAATGTTATGTTTATTCTTACATTACCTCTTACCAATTGCTTCTCATTGGGAAATTGAGGCCTCATAAATCATTTCCCTCCACTCCCTCCTGGCCACTACTGCAGCATCCTTCCAGCTGTTTAAGCCTAGCTTTCCTTTTTTGTTATATATATGCAATGCTTAAAACAAATATACAAAATGAAGTGCACATAGTGAAATTCCTGACGAGCATATATTGAAGACCACAATGGAAATAAGTTTTAACTTAATTGTGATATCCTCGGAATTCTGTTTTATCATGTTGTTGTATTGTATTGTACTGTATGAGTCAATCAATCAATCATAGCATAATTTATCAAATACGTACTACAGAGACTTGAAGCCTCATCAGAATAGTCACCGCAGTCATCTGAGAAATCGCATACATGAGTGTCATCAATACAAGCCTGCCTAGTACAGAGGAATTGATTGCTTGAACAAGTTCCATCACCAACGGCTGAAATAAACCACATAATAAACAATAATAATAATAATTCTTTTCATTGAATTCAATGTTTTGAAAAAAAATTCTTAGTTTATAAGTTACAATTTAATTTAAATATTAAATGAGACTTACCTGTAAGTTGAAGTTTGAAAATACTTCTATCTCATAAATGTTAGTAACTGAAGGAATGACATTCCCACCTCTTACCCACTTTAAGGTATACCTAATTATAGCGTAAATGCCTGGTTTGTTTGCTGGGTGTTTGTAAGCATGTTGCTTGTTAAAGGTATGAAGCAAAACATGTGGTTCTGGCGAGTCACCCGTTTTTCATGTCATACCGGAAGTTACATATTTATGCGATAGAATTCATGTTTCAATATTAACTAATTAAAATTATGTAAAGCGATGCTTGATGTCACATGATTAAATGACTTTGTGAGATTACATGGATTAAAAACTTTAGTAAGTCAGAAACTGATCTCTCCACAAACACACTCAAGTGCACCTTCACTTATATTTCCTCCTTTTTCTTTGTCAACTCACCTGGAAGTGCACATCTAGAAAATGATATATCATCAATGGCTATATCACCTAGGGTATCAAAGCTCCTCTCAGCTTGGATCCAAACCTGTAAAGTAATGGATAAGTTCAAGTCAACACATACAAGAGCTACATAATTTTAGTGACTTTATGGCCGTATTCGACTGGTTCATTTCGTTGACGATTTTTTAATGATTATTATTTTCATTCAGCTGGTTTGTAAAATAGGCTAAATTGACAATGGAAATTAACGTAAACAAAGTGTGTTAATTTGCAGTAAGTTATCCATGTGACCAAACATGGCCGATTGGTACAGCTTAGCAACATTTGTATAATTATAATTTAGATTCAATTTCGGAAGAAATTAATTATATAATATTTACCCACATAAAGTTAAAAAATAATTGTAGGCTAACAGAATACAAAAACTGCATGGAAACTTTTTTTTAACGAAAAACACATACTGCCACAAGCCACAGCAACCTTGATTATGCTAGCGCGTATCGCGGTAACTACGCAGCCCTTCTGTTTTTGCAAGTATTTATCAGTTTTTTATTTGGTCGTCTTTAAATAGGATTTTACAACTGCACAGGCAGGCTTGGTTTAACAACGAAAGGCCAGTCAAATACGGACAATAACATAAGTAGCATTCTGGTGTATTGAGTAAAAGTTCAAAATAGATAAAAATGGCTGAACACAATAAAAGTGCAGCCTCATGCCATGGTAGAGGTGTAGACTGGAAAGGGTTAACAAAGTCTGTACACTTTACCCTGAATGTTCCTGTTATTCTTCCAAGTGGGGCAGAGGCTAGGTTCCACCTATCACCTTGATCACCGCTAATCTGCCATGGAACTAGAAGATAGTATTGTTCATCCAAGTAGACGCGTAGGGTACCGATGGGGTCGCCTTTCATGTGATACCAGAACTGGGCTTGACAGCTGGCAGCTGAGTTGTGGTATTCTGGGGCATACAAGGAGGCGTAGGCAGAGCTCGCACCATTTCCAGCAGCTACGTACAGGTACCAGCCTGAATAATCAATTTATTGGAATCAAAATTAAAAATACACAAATCAATCGTGATGTTGGTAGTCTATGAGTGAGATACTTACCTGGATAACCTTCCCTCCCTTCCTACCCTCTCCGTGATCTTTTGGATCTCTAGGAAATAAGGACGATTGTTAGGGAGACGGTTCGTACATGGCGCCCTGGGTCGGACTGTTCCATTTTATTTCGAAGGGGTGTTCCGTTTTGGGAACAATGGCAATTAGTCGGTTTATCCAGGTAAGTATTCAAGAAATAGACTTAAGAAATCATAATTAAGAATAATCATATTGCTTTATTAATTTGTAAAAAGATACACAGTTTCATAAGAAAATTATTTTAAAATTGTTTACATACATTAATTTTTTCTTGATAATGATCAAATAGATCGAAACGTTGAATCTCTGAATGTCGTTTCCTTTTAGAGTTACTGTTTTTTGTTTTAAATACATATGGTACTTATTAAAGCAAAATTATATAGAAGTGATAGTCTCATGTGTTTGTATGATCAATGATTCAATAAGTAGATATCATCAAGAATGTATGTAGTATTAGAATGCATCATTTAGGATTTTTATCATGCACAGGTGAATGAATGAATTAATTAATGTTTTGGGTTTATCGCTCTGGTGAATTTTATCTTGTATGCCTGCCATTTAAGCAATAAGACAAATATATTTTCCTTCAAACATTCAACAAATTTAGGAAAATTTTTTAACGATTATTTATTGATAAATCATGGATTTGAGACAAATTTCAGCTGGGTTTTTTTTTTTGCTAAAGAAAGTTTGACAAATCCAGCCACAGCCCATTACCTGAAGCAGTTAGCAAAGTGTGATCGTAAGCTGGGCCTGTGTTCTCTGTTGGTGTAGCACCTCTGTATCTCTGCCAGTAGAATTCACTGTCACTGCTCTGACCCCAGTTGCACTGGTCCACTTCAAACGTACATATATGACCTAGAATTTAAAAGGTTTACAAATGTGTTAACACAGGTGGTAAGCATATCATTGTCCACAACAATGATATGCTTACATGAAAAGAAAATGAGGATGATAACATGGTGCTTGTAATCTATACAAAGAAATACGTTCACTGAACAACAGAATACATAATATTATTTTAACCTCCAAAATAAAAGTCAATGAAGTTTTTAAAAACATGATAAAGAAGTCATAAGCCTACACCTATCACAACATTTTAGCATTTACTTTTTAATTATATTCTTCATAAAATATAATAATGGTACTATTATGGCATTACAAATTTGGCCTACTGAGCTTCACATAGAATGATTCTAATGTTTTAGTGACGGTCTTGCGGCCACTTTACGTGAGTATCTTCAATTTGAATTGACCAATCATGTGTCTGCCTAAACTTACCACAATCCACTTCATCAGCACTGTTGCCGCAGTCGTTGACAAAATCACATACCTGGTAGCTAGGGATACACAAGTCAGTTCCATCATTGCAAACAAAGTCACAAGCAGATGGTGGATCTATATAAAACAAAGACGAAAATCAAACATTACTGTAACATAGAATAAACATAGCTACAAATAAAAATAGGCCATTGAAATATATAGTGTTCTATAGTCTGCATGCCTTGTCATATTTTTTTGTTTCATTCAATGACTGATCACCACTGATGCACAGTAGAGATTGCATCTTTAGATCCCCGATCTAGTTCACAAATTCAGGGACATTTAAAATACATCACAATGATTAGTATAACATCAGAAATTGAAGTTGGATAAGTAGAACAAAAAGTTTACATTATTCCTACAACAATAAACCACAAGACATTAAAATAAATCAATCATAAGATCTGAGAATCATTTAAAGATTGTCAAGAGGGTGGAAAATAATAAAATGATTTTTTTTTTCTTATTTAGCAAATAATTTTGCCAAAAACATCCAGAATGAGGAGAAAATAAAAATAAAATGTTATTGGTGAATGTTAACAGAGTAGTAATGGGATGGTTGAATGCCTTAAATTTACAAAATTAGGAAGAAATATATCTTATATTTGGAGATTTCAAGTGACAGGCATAACAAAAATTAAGAAATTTTCTATTTTTTTGTGGTGGCACAGGGGTGGATCCAGCCTGCTAGAAAAGGGGGGGGGGGGGCAGCCTGCG
>NW_022738403.1:5920-13315 GCF_011630105.1 Anneissia japonica
TTAATTACTTTTTATTTCTTCAAAATTCAATTTTTTCCCCTCTTGAAAATGATTTAATGAATCAATGAAATCCGAAGAAAAAGGGTGTCGGGGTTACCCCAGAAATATTTCGATTTCTAGAATGCGGGAAATGAGCTTTCCTGACTTCTGAAATGTCTTTTAAATGACTTTTTAAGTTCTTTAAAATTTAAGGTTTTTCCCTCTTGAAAACGATCAGGTAAATTTTTCTTATTTTATGCGTGTATACATACATAAATAAATGAGTAGTTGCACGCCTATTCTTTTTTCCATGAATCGATAAATCCCAAGAAAGAAAGGGTGGTCCGGGGATTATCCCCTGGGAAAATTTTGATTCCTAGATGGCAGGAAATAAGCTTTCCCGACACTGGAAGTGTGTTTTAATGACGTTCTTCAAAATTCGTGTATACATACATAAATAAATGAGTAGATGCACGCCTATTCTGTGTCAAAATTCTAATTTTCTTATTGTAACATAAAAAAATAAAAAAAATTCAGCTCACGGGTCTTGAAAAGTTAGGTCTAGAATTTTTTTTTCTTTTTTTTTTTGTTGGCCAAGGGAGGGGTCAGGACCCATTACCCCCTCCCCCAGATCCGCCAATGTGAATCGCGAGAAAATTTAACTCGGTTGAGGACTGGATAAACATTCTCTTTCCCATCCTTCGCCTCTTTCCCTCTTTCATTTCTTTCCAATCATACACTGCATTTCTTTCCAATCTAAACACTGTGGGTGAAAGTTTTTTTCCAAAAAAATAGGGGGAGGGGCGTACGCCCCTTACATATAATCCCCATTCTAATATTTAACAAAGGGCCCAGAAATCAATTAAGCCAATCAGCTGTTGAATGTATAGATCTCAAGTCACTCACCCCAATGGCAATAAATAGTGCTTTATTTAGGCTAGCTAGGCTAGGGTAGGCCTAGCCTAGCCTAGATGAGACCCTAGCGCCCCGCCTAGGGCCTAGGCTAGCCTACCTACAGCATTGAAGATCACCTGTGTTTAATTATTGAATATAAAAGTTCTATTGAATTAAAGTATGTTGAATTAAAATGTTTTACCAGATTGAACGATCAAACTATCATCTGAGAGAGATAACGTTACATGCCATCCTGTAATGTTGGTGAATGTCTAGGGGATCATCTTAATAATTCAACACTCACTGCATGTTGAGAGCTGAAAACTAGCTACAGTCTACTTTTGGGCTGTGATACCTTCTGTGCAGGGATCATCTAAAAAATTCCGTTTTTTTTTTTAACTTAAAGAAAATGGTTTTTCTTGCAAATTTTTCACTAGACAACCGGGCAACATGAGTATAATAAATAGGCTAGCCCGGAGCGGGTTTTTTTTTGTGATATAAGGGGGAGTGCGCGTCGCAGGCACCCCCCCCCCTAAATTCGCCCCTGTGGCATGTGCGATAACTGGCCTAAAATAAAATTTTATTTTTATTTTAAATCATCATTATTGCATGGCGGGCAGCAGGTTCGCTAAACAAGGTATAAAAGGTCTCACCTAACACTAAGCTTGTGATGTGCTGTACTTCTTGACAGCAAATGATAGAGTTTATGTAAAGTTTTTTATATTTTTCTGAAATATCATTAACATAATTGAACGCAACCTGTCCTCCAGTCATGGTAACTCTAGAATTTTACATGCTAAATGTAAGGGATAAATGGGGCTATTATTCCAACAGCAAAATGTTGGATGACAACGACTATACATGAATAGTGAAACATAAAAATGCTATTCAACCAAACATAACTATGATTACACAGGATACAATTAGACTGGGTTCCAGTCCATAATCTTTGTTTTTAAATCTATTTTGACACCAATGGCGTTCCATATTACCTATTTGCTTGGCGTTTCATAGTACACTTTTTCTTGGATTAGTTTCTCGCATAGAGCTATTAAACAACTAGAGTGCTGACAAGATGGCGCAGCAATGCAGAGTTATGTATGTGTACCATCCAAGATGGCCGTCGTAGTAAAGCGCCACCTTCAGGCTTAGTATACATATTATTACATATTAATAAGCCCTCTGACCGACTATTATTTCATTAATGATAATGAGTAATAGTAATAACAATTTATTAAACTATTGTAGCCCAAACGAGGCCAAGTGAAGCATCTTATTAAAAAATAAAGTACCAAGGAATAAAAATAAAAATCGTATACATTCTTATTATACCTCTATGGTTTCTCGATATATACCGTCGCTGGTGGCGCTCTCCAAAATTAACTAATACTAGGAAAACCTATAATTAGAGACTTGTGGCAAGTCTAAGGATACAATGTACTATGCATTATCTTTTGAAATTGGCATACAACTAAATCAATACTGCAGAGTTTCGATTAACATACTGCAAACATATTTGCTAATTTATCACGCTATAGATCACACAAATCAGTAGTTCCTTGAAGAACACCCCTATGCCAAAAATAGAATCGTCGGATTTTCCCGCTCTCGTTGCCCAACGCCTAGGCCAGGTACTCATTCCTTTGTTTGTCAGATGTACTCGAATTATTAGAAAAGGTTTTTACTGGTGCTGTGTTTGCTTAACTGGTAGGTCTTATATTGATTACACTAAAATTTTAGTCAATTTTTGGTTTATTTATGGCAGACAGACCATGTACAGGGATGTAGCCAGTGAAAATTAAGGGTGGGTATTAAAATTTTAAGGGTGGGTGCTGAATCTTGTGAGTATTTTTTCGCGTAGCGCCAACCGCATGAACAGTTAGTAGATGGGGGGGGGGAGGGGTGGTAATGGTAATTATGACTTACTTTGTTTGGTTTAAATAAAGAGGTAAGTATACTGTGAGATGAGTGCAAATATTAAATTTTACTAAAATCACTGTTCTTTTATTGACTGAAATTAACTTGTAAGTTGTAAGTTTTCTTTAATTTCTGTGTGTTAAGTTTATTTGTTATATTTTCATCTCGTATTTTTCATACGCAAATTTGATCCCTGAATAAGAAGGGTGGTATATTATGCACCTGTCAAACCTAGGCCTAGCTTTTTTCAAGAAATCATCGCACCACACGCACTGGCTGCCGCTAGCCTAGTCTCAGAAAACAACTAGGCCTAGCCTCCTAGAGTATTCTTACAACAAACACATTCGAATCGAAGGTGCAGGAAAAAAAGACATAAATAGAACGATCGATTTATTGTTGTATGTGTTATATTGCAAGAATTTTAAGTACAATAATGTAAAAAAAATCGTTATTTGTTTAATTTCAAAACACATTTTCGATTAACAAATCACAAATATTCAGCGTCTATCAACACACGCATGATGCTCCGATCGAGATTGACGGCGGTAGCTCGAGATTGGACTCCATTCACCAGACGTTTTCGATTGTGAATTATTTATTTATGCAGTATTGAATAAAGAAGTTAATAATAAAAAATAAATACAATGTTTTAAAAAGCGTTGTTGTTTATTTATTATAAAGAAACAATACTGATAATAATGTTCATATCTTTGGTTGATCAAATATGAATTAGCAGGAGTTAATAAAGTGTTTACAGTATTGTATGTATTTGTTTATCTGCGTCTGCGTGTTCTGGAGGTCTGATGCACTACATGGGAAAACCCAGAGAGTTAAAAATAGTCGTAGCGTGGGAAATAGTTGTTAATCATCGTGTGGGAAACAATGAGACAATGCATTTTGTGTATAAATATGGTCCGAATACATCATGTTCCGATGTAACAAACAGTATAATTATGATATCAAACAGAATTAAAATTTTATACTTAATTTATCGCGCTTTGAGGTATTTATGTGTGCCTTAGTCCAACTTAATGCGACGATTTTTCTTACTGGCCCAAGCCTCTACAGCTTTCTTAAATGGGTATTCATTTAGTGTTGGGCCTTCAATCACGATTCTCATGATCGCATCTAATGTTTCTTCCTTCATTCTATTTCTGTCTCTTATACATGTTTTTATTAGTTTCATTTGGGAAAAGTCGCGTTCTACGTCGGCAGTGTGCGGTGGGATTGTCCTGTATGATTCAGCTAGTCCTGCAATGTTTGGATACAGCTGTCTCATTGGATTTGTACTCAATAACTTTACTACTTCGCTGCTTGTTTTTGTAGCATAGTGGTCGATGATATATTGCTTAAGTTCCAACCATTCTTGATTCAAGGCCTGCTTGTCGGCACATCCAAACCTAGATCCTAGTAGGTCAATGTCATCTACCCCGTAATTCGCCGCGTCCGTTGCCAAAAGTCGATGTGGCTGAAATACATTGTTTAATGACGCGAAAATATCTCCTCGATGTTACGCGAAAGGTTGTCTAAGAAGGGGACCTTCACATTTCTAACGAAGTTCTCCTTAGCCTGATCTTCTGTGCTAATTCGTCTCCCAAAGTGTACTGAAATATCTGCTTGTCTAAGCTGTTCGATTACATTAGGCAAGTCTCCCATGTTATCCCATTCTTCGTTTTTCAGTCTGTCCAAAACGTTTTGGGCTGATACTACGAGAGTAGCAACATGAGCATAGTCAAGCTCCCTGGCTTGAAATGCCTGAGATAATCGGTTAATTACCGGCAGTGTGTCACAAAATAGCATTAGCGTCGCCAAGAATCTATATTCTGTGATCATTTTTGTAGAGACCAGAAGCAGTAGCGTCTCCTCTTTCTTCGGCCTCTCGTTCAAGACTCGTTAGGATGCTTGAAATAATTTTCTTAATTCTCAATGCACAATTTCCGATGCTAAGCCACCTAGTGGAAGAGGGCTGGAGGACTTTTAGTTCTTCTTCTTCCAATAGTCTATGGATTTCGGCAAGTCCTGCTGTCCGCACTGCGCTATTGTCATAAAAATCGTACAGTTGGCGCATTATCCCTTTAAATTTTTTCACGTACTCTACCTTGTCACCCGCTTGGGATGCCGCTAAATTTAGTTTATGTGCTGCACAGTGACACCCTACTGCTTTCATTTTTACCTCAGCATCCCTCTGCCTCTGCGTCTGTTCGTCCGTGATTAGCTTCACTGCGCCATTGTTCTTACCAGTCATAACGCTTGCACCGTCGGTTCCAATTGCACAAAGCTTATGAAGTGAAAGGCCCTTTTCATTTGCAAAAGTTATTACATTTCTTGCAATGTTTTGTCCACTTAATCTATTGACAGCTGCTCCGTCAATTCTTCCCAGGGCAAGAGGTTCGATGATTTTAAGAAATTTGACGTGAATATTCCCATCTTCTGTTAAATATCTTCCTCGAACAATCATTTGTTCTCTAACGGAAACGTCCGTTGTTTCATCAAATAGTAATGCAAATGTGTTTGCAGCTTTCATTCCGTCCAAGATGTCTTGTTCGATTACTTCAGACAATGTTATAAGCATTTCTTGTATTGAACTGCGACTGGTATAAGCTGGTCTGGTAGTTCAACAGAGGTGTAAAGTTCGTTGTGTGCGCTATTCTCTGTTTGGCTAAATGATAATGACAGGCAAATAGCTTAACCATTTCTTTCAAATTTATGGCCGGTAATATGGATTCCGCTATCTCCGGTTGTGTAGTTACCTGTATAACATCAGCTTGCACTGCACTCCTGTGCGATTCTGCTCTTTCGTGTTGCTTTACACTTTCAAGTCGAAGTCGTTTGCATGGTGCTCTGTTCCAAGTTAATACTCCACGTGGTGTCATATTATGCTTCTGGCATAACAAGCAGAACATGCCCTCTCCTTCCAGCATTACTAACCATTTGCGTTTCTTCTTCCACGAAGGATCAAAATGATCGGCATGTTTACCCTCACTCTTCGCAGGTCGGCTGTGGGGTGCGGTGGCAGTTGTCGTCTGTGGTTGATCACTAATAATCGGTGGAGTCAAAATAGGCGGTGTTGGGGGGGGGCGGTAGCGGTTGTCGTTGGTTGATCGATCGGTGTGGTTAACATTAAATCACTAGACGGTTGTTGGGGGCGGTAGCGCTGGTCGTTGGTTGATTGATGGTAGTAGGTGATAATAAGACAGGCCCTATGATTGGATCCGTGGTGACACATATGATCGGATCTTCGGGTGCTCGTTTGTCAGGGACGGAAGCGGTTGTCGTTGGTTCATTGGATCGTGGTGTTGGAATAGAATCGTCAGGCGGTGTTCGGTTGTCGGGGACGGTCTCATTTTCTGTAAAATTAACCAAATCAACTAAGTGTTTTTTAAACAGTTTCGATTTATAATGTTTTATAATTCAATCAGATTCAATATATATGCGTCACTTTACAAATATACGCAGGGGCGGGTTTTACCAGTTCCCCGCAAATATCCTATTAGACACCGCGACACTGATACAGTGCATAACCATCTAAATCTACTTGTGTACTTAAATAACTGTTTATAAAAAGAATACAGTAATGCCTGTGTCGTAATTGTTTATTGGTCAGCGGCGCCTAATCGAAGATTTACGTTATCCTATGTTATTAGGCCTTAGTACAGTAAAAAAGTTTTCTAACAATTACAGTAACAGAATGTTACGGTACGAAACACGATTGAAATCTTTCAAACGTATTGATATCCCTACTACTAAATGCATCACTCACGGCGCCGGGAAATTGACACGGTATCATGTCTAACTTTTGAATGTAGGCTTAACTTACAGTATAATTTTGAATTAAAATTGAAGATTGCTTTTTAAAAGTAACTACATCCGTAAATAATAATAAATATCTATTTAATAATTATTAATAAGGTGCGTTTACTTACCGTTTTTCGAGAAATATGAAAAAATATTTTTTCTTTGTTGAGATTGCTTTGCTTTCTTGGATGACATTTTGAAGACTAAATCATGAAATGAGGGAACCAGGGATTACAGTTGTCTATTTAAACAACCAAAACTAAAACAATTGACAATCATCTACTGACAACTCGGGAAAATAATCTACGAAAGGTACCGCGAGAAGATAACCGTTGCGCGGTACTACAAAGGCTAAAGCACTTTTCAAAGCCGAAACGCCTTTGTTTAACCATAGCACCGCTAAAGGCCAACTCAGACAGCGTCGGCCGACGCAACCCGACCCGATTTATCGTCGGGGACAGTCTTAAGCCGTCGTGAGAAATATTAAGCATGTTTAATATTCTACTACGCGACTGCCCCCGACGCACACCATCGCGTCTGCGTTTAACTCACACAGACCCGACGCGACAACAAATCGCGTCGGGCTGCGTCGTACGACGCTGTCTGAGTTGGCCTTAAAAGAGAACTAGCAAAATGATTTTTTGTTCTAGAGGGGAATTTTAATATGCCATTAATAAGAGAGTAAACCTTAAAATCGTTTTTTGGCAATTTCTTATGAAGTTATAGGCCATTATATACTATTTAATCGTGACGTCACTGGCGAAAAATGTAACAAAAGATCGTGCAAATAAAACCGCGTAGGGTATCCGC
>NW_022738403.1:13451-29956 GCF_011630105.1 Anneissia japonica
TATATACATATATATATACATACATATACATATATAGGCCTACATATGTATATTCAAGTAATAATACAATTGTTGTAATAATACTTTCGACCATAAGTCATCATCAGGTATATATACATATAATAGGTCTATATACTGCAAAGATAGGTCAAAGGTCAATAGAAAAGTTTCTGGTTGATATTGAGAAATTATTCTGTTAGACTATAAATGTGCATATTGTAAATATTTTGTTACAAAAAGCAACTCTGTACGATCAATGGTTGCCAAGATATTAAATTCAAGCAAAGTTGAGGTCAAAGGTCAAAAACGCAGTTTCCGGTCATTTCTAGAGGAAATTGTCCATTATAGTAAACATAAATATGCATGTTTTAAACATTTTGCTGCAAAAAGCAACTCTGTACGACCAGTGGTTTTCTAGATATAGCTCCCTATATTTCCACCCCTAATTTGCATATTTATGCTAATAAGGGTCGGCAAAATGGCACTTCCGGTCATTTTTGAAGAAAATGTTTCATTAGGGTAAATAAAAACATGCATGTTCTGAACAACTTTAAGAAAGAATCAACTTTCTACGACAAGTGGTTACCGAGATATAAGTACCCTACATTTTCAGAACTAATTTGCATATTTTAACTAATTTGCATATGAAGATGTGCGTAAAAAAATTGGCGACTCATTTTATTGGATTCAGCATACTTCAAAGTATATATTCCATCCAAAAAACTAAAATGATCACAAAAATCCCATGGGAGCCCATTTTTCGACATATGCCCCCGGACTATATAGAGAACTAAGTTAAGTTTTGTGATGTGTTCAAGGGGCACAATGTTACAATAAGGTTATTTTTACAGGGGTCCAGCGGTCCTACCGCTAACATTTTGATTGCCAAGGAAATTAGAAAAACATTAAATAACTACATGGTGGTGATGATGGTGGTGATAATGATGACAGTGAAGTTGACGATGACTATGATAATGATTTAATGACAATGGCGATGATGATGATGGCAATGGTGTTGATATAGGCGGTGGCATCATTGAGTGATGAAGATTCTAATGCAGTAAGTGCAAACTGGGGAAGAAAGGGTCTCAGTCAGGGTGCAGGAAAAAAAAAAACCCCAAAACATCAGCAGTTGTAATGTGGTATAGACTAACATCAGTGGTTGCTATATTTATAGTTTATAGTGTGGAGGGATTGATTTCTTGATTTTGCAATTGCAGTTCTTTTGATGGTCAGCCCAAGGGCTTGATTCTGTTTTGAATGAAATCAAATCTCTTACAATCAGTGCACATAGAAATGTTGTAAAGTACACCAGTCACTTCTGTGATGACATTGCTTATAACATCGTCTTGGAATACTGTGAATATGGCTCTATAGACAATTTCTTTAAAAAAAACCGCCCGGATAAAAAGAAGCGTATGGGATTCATCAAAGACATAGCGAATGGTGTAGCACATCTTCATGATCTTCACATCGTACATCGAGATTTGAAGCCAGCCAACATTTTGATCGACAGCCAATGTGTTGCTAAGATTGCTGATTTTGGATTGGCTAAGGTTTTTAATTCAAAGGCTACTGTGGAGAAATTGTACATGAATACACTGGCTGGCACATTTCCCTACATGGCTCCAGAGGTAATAATATTATTTACTTAGGGTGCTAAGCCCATGTCTGAAGGCCAATACAATTTCCAAGCAGACATTTTCAGTATGGGACTGATATTTTACAGTATTTTAGATGACAACTTAAAAAGAAAGGTCGAGAAAGAAATGATTGGAAATAAGATGAACACACAAAAAGAGTACAAGTTTGAATTACTGTCGGTTATGATAGGTTCATAATAGAGCTTATTGACAGAATGCAACGAAAGTCAAAGAAAAGTTAATGTAGCATGCTCTAATTTCAGGAAGAGTTTGCTACCCCAATGTGGGAGGCTTTGGGTTTACAGCAGTCGATAACAATGAAACCATAGGATTTTGCACAAAAGACACATACAGTGTATGGTGCTCATCTGGTTTAACGCACATAGTCCAGGTAAAACTGATGCCTGGCCAAATCATCAATAAGCCTTGATCGCCTCAAAACAAAATATGTATGTAGTTCTATCCTTCATCCGATCATGTTATTTAAGAATTTTGACTATTTCTATTCCTTCTAAAATATACAGTAATTTGAATAATATTTTTTTCATTTTAATTGATAAAATATAACAATATTCTACTTACTGTAACACCTTTATTACATTAGTTGTTGGTTTTTATTACATTAGTGGTGATTATTACATTAATGGTTGAAGTATCACTATTATTATTGAAATAATTAAAATTATAAAATATAATAATTAATAAAATATAACAATATTCTACTTAACACCTTATTACATGAGTGGTTGATTTTTGTTACATTAGTGTTTAATATTACATTAGTGGTTGAAGTATCACCCATTATATAATTCACCACTAATATAACAATTAGTTTTGCAATTAAATTATAAAATATAATAATTGATAAGATATAACAATATTCTACTTAACACCTTATTACAGTAGTGGTTGATTAATGTAACAATTAGTTTTTTAATTAAAATTATAAAATATGATAATTAATAAAATATAACACTATTCTACTATTCTACATAACATCTTACATTAGTGGTTAATATGGTTGACTTCTGTTAAATTAGTTTTTAATTATTACATTAATGGTTAAAGTATCACCCATTATTGAAATAATTCACCACTGATATAACAATTAGTTTTGTAATTAAAATTATAAAATATAATAATTGATAAGATATAACAATATTCTACTTAACACCTTATTACATTAGTGGTTGATTTTTGTTACATTAGTGGTTAATATAGTTGAATTTTGTTTTAGTTGTTAATATTACATCACATGGTTGAAGTATTACCAAAGAGTATAAATAGAACAAGAGAGCCAACTACGCTCATTGAGCGCATAAAAAAAAAAACGATACGCCATACGTAGCTAGTGTAGGATGCCAACTAACTATTGAAATCATTAATCACTAATGTAACAATTAGTTTATAATTAAAATTCTAAACATTTTTTTAATTTAATAATTCATAACTTCATATTTTTTTTAATTAACAAATTATACATAATTATATATAATTATAGGGCTTCAGGTTTTGTTAGATTAGTGGTTAATTTTTGGATTCATTAGCAAGGTACAATATCATGTAAAAAACCTGACCTTCACTCTATGATGCCTTGATTTATACTTTGTTGAACATACATTTCCTCACTTATTAAGTACTACTAAATTATTTGTCACAATGTAAGTTTTGACAGCTGAGGTTGTAATTTAAAGCCTTTTAAAAATTATTGAATCCCTTGGGTTCTACACCAATTGAAAGTTGGTTCAGTGTGATACTCTATATAAGGTAATAGAGCATGTTTTGTTTCAGCTCACGTTATAAAACTGGTTAATTTAGCTTGTATTTTACTTTGTTACCTTATATAATAAGTTTGCTTTCAAGAATTTAAAATAAGCTATCTTTCACTTACTATTGTTTGTACTCTATTTAGTTGTTTCATCATTCTTACTTTTGCTTTACTGTATATATTATTATGATTAAGTAGAAGAAAGCTTCCGATCTTCATGCAATCTGCCCTTGGCAGTTCAGGAATGGGGGGGGGGGGGGCACAACCGTATAAACTGCTTGAAATGGTCCTCGGGACTGGCGGCGGCCCGCAACCCAAACCACCCTGGGAAGGAGTCTCAAAAGAGACTCATAAATGGTGAAGAATGGCTGGCATCGCCCGGGCAACGAGCTGGGAAAGATCAGAACTGAGAATTAACTCCTCAGCCTCTGACTCAAGATAGGCGACTCGTCTCCCCCACAAGGACCTTCTCCCCAGGCCCACCAGAACCGGGGGAATAGACAGGTCAGACACAGCCGAAGCGTCCTTCAGCCCGGCGAAAACCTCCCTGGCAGCACGACCCACCTGTTTGGAGAACAAAGACACCAAAGCAGGGTCAAGTGGACCAAAAAGAGACAATGGACCAGCGGAGGACATGGGTGGCGCCAGGATTTGCCCAACGTGGGGGTCCGATGCTCCGACGAGAGGTCGGATTTCAAGCAAAGTGGGCTTGGTCGAGCTTCGATTAACAGGTTTTCGAAAGAGGTCCAGGGGGCAAGGCCCCCAAAATTTTTGACAATTTAGGTTTTTCAAAGCCTTATTCAATTGATTTTAGAGTCTACTAATATGTAGAAAATACATAAAAAATTTTTTTCTCCCCAACAAATTGTGCTTTTTCTCCCCGACAGGGTGCCTCCCCTGGCGCCACCCTTATGACCCTCGACACAGCCGGCAACAAACTCCCAGATTATGGGGCAGCTTTAGGCTGCCCAATCAGGAGCCGCCGCAAACTTAAGTCATGGGCCAGCTTGCGCAAACCTCGCAGGGCTCCACTTTACTGCAAGAGCAGCACAAGAGGGGAATCGGAGTGTCTATCAAGCTTGACACTCCGTTTGGGCCCCCACACACCGAGCACGATTTGCGCGCAGACATAGCGTCTACAGACTACTAAATCAAAAGCTAAAACAAAGGATATGTCGTAAACTTCTTGAAATCAACACAAATTCGTAATCTAAGGAATAAAAAATATAAATCCAAGCTTTTTCTTCTAAACTTCTTCCAAGAAAATAACACAATTTCTCAATAAAAAGTATGTGGTATAATCCTCTTTTAGTCACAAAGGGGAGCTCTAATGTCGAACTCAGTCGAATAGGGAATGAGGACGATTGTTAGGGAGATGGTTCGTACGTGGCACACTGGGTTGGACTGTTCTATATTTTTTGGGAACAATGGCAATTAGTTGGTTTTTCCAGGTAAGTATTCACGAAATGGACTATTATAATTAACAACTTATTAATTTACCATATTTAATTAACCCTATTTAGTTCTCTACGCAGAACGTCTGGGTTGATGAAAGAAGGGTGAATGTAGGCTTAAAATAGTTTAGTATCCAATGATTACCCAACGATTACAGATGACTACTATTATTGCATCAAAATCTTGGGTCATTAAAACTTATCTTTTCCTCCAGTGGTGTTGCTATATGTGTGTATGTATGTGTATATATATGTGTGTGTGTGTGTATGTGTATATATATATGTGTGTGTATGTGTATATATATGTGTGTGTGTATGTGTATATATATGTGTGTGTGTGTGTATGTATATATGTATGTATATAAAAAACTTATATGATACATATATACACATTTATAAGGGCATGTAATATCGATCTCTGTTACTTGCTATGCATCATGGACAATACTGAAATCACGAATTCTAAAACTATCGCAAATTGTGTCTCTTCTCACCTGACTAACGTTAATGCTTCACTTGAGGCATTGGATAGAACTTTGTTGCCTGCTTTTCTTCCGTGCACTCCTCCTCGTTGGATTGAACCATGGGAGGTCCTTGCGCAACTTAATAAGGTTAAACTTCGCACTTCGAGTGGACCAGATCAGATTTCTGCTAAATTCATCAAATTATTTTCGTACGAACTTTCAAGACCTCTTTGTCATGTTATTAACTGCTCATATCAAGAATCTGTCGTCCCACATCAATGGAAACGAGCTCATGTAGTTCCAATTCCGAAAGCGAGTCGTGTTCCCTTTTCATTGAGCAATATGAGACCTATTGCCATTACAGATCATTTCGCTAAGATTGCCGAACATTTTATCGCTGCTGACACCATTGCCACAATGAAGGTTAAGCTAGACAAGATGCAGTTTGGAAATCTTAAAGGAATTTCAACTAATCATTGCCTTATTAATATTTTAAATAAACTTCATAGCCACGCAGATACACCTCACGCTGTTTCATCTATTCTCTTAATGGACTTCTCGAAAGCGTTCGACCTCATTGATCATTCGATTGCAATCCGTCGGATTTTGGATATGTCTGTCCCTTCTGCTTATGTTTCTTGGATTGCCGAGTTCTTAAGTGGTCACATACATCAAGTGAAATACCAAGGAGTGTTATCAGATCAAGCGGTTATCAATGCCGGTGTGCCTCAGGGCACCAAACTGGGGCCCATTGTTTTTCTAGCAATGATAAATGAGGCTTCTAGTAACAACGAATCTATTCATCATTATAAATATGTTGATGATCTCACGTTTGTGGAATCTCGCAAGATTCATCAAAACTCTGAGCTTCCTAACTGTGCAGCAAGTATTCTCTCATGGTCCGAACAAAGTAACATGAGACTTAATCCCTTGAAATGCTTTATTATGGACGTTTGTTTTTCTAAAAATCCTCCCCCGTGTATTACTCTTAATGACCAGGTTATTGCCACATGCGATTTTTAAAACTTCTTGGGGTGTTTATACAATCTAACCTTAAGTGGGACAAACACGTAAACTATATGGTTAAAAGAGGTAATAGTAGGCTATATACCCTGCGTACACTTAAACGGCGGGGTGTCTCTTCTGACGACCTGGCGATAGTCTATACCTGTCTCTTATACACATCGTCGCGCCACAGGAGCAGTCCTTTACCGTATTTGGTGAATCTTATTAATGACTATGATCTTGAGCGTTGAACTGTGCTCCTTTCACCTTTTGATGTCTTGTTTCCGTGATGGATTTGAGTTTTTTTTATTTATTTATTTATTTATTTATTTTTTTTTTATTAACAAATTTTTATTCACTTTTTAATCATGAAATGTAATTCAACTCTTAATGCGTACGCATTAATGAGCTGCCATATTTTATGAAATTGTTGTTGTTTTGTGGTTTTTTGAATAAAGAATACCGAGATGAATCAAGGACTAGTGCTGTTGAACTATGCATATGTGTAAAGGATTAGATGCTTTAAACTGATTTAAATTTTCAACAAAGCATCAATGGCCTAGTTGGTTAAGGTGTCTGCATAGAATGTAGAAGGTACCGGGTTCAAATTTGAGTTTTGATCACCTACTTTTTTCACACTCACAGATTCCTCTTCTTCAACGTTTAAAATTTATTTTTTGTGTAAGATTTTTGAAAATTAAAATTTCACTTGAGTCAAAAAAAAAAAAAAAAAGAATAATCTACATATTTCTGCCACACTGTGGTTAAAACATACATGATAGGCCTACACTTCGGCATAAATAGATATACCGTACAGTAAAAAAGTACAACTTTTAATGTTGATTCTTTTTTCAAATTCCAAATATTAAAGTGTCAGCCAGCCCCCAGTCTTAGTGGGTCAATTCAAGTTATTTCTCCACCCTACAAAAATATGGAATCTCCACCACTGATATGAATAACAATGACTATAACATTTACATGAGTTACAGGGCATTGTGAAACAAAAAGTAAAATTCAATAAACATTGTTATGAATACACAGGATACAATGTAGTAGTAGTCAGAAGCATTAATTATTTATCACGCTTTAGATTACACAAATTAGTAGTGATATTGGTAGTCTATGAATGACATACTTACTAAGAAAAACCGACTAATTGCCACTGTTCATTAAGAACACCCCTATGGCAAAAATAGAACCATCTGATTGTTTAGGCGCCAACGCCCTATCTACGTCATCATTTGTTTGTCGGTCAGTACAGTAAGTACAGTATTCACGAAATAGACAATTATACTTATCATTTAAATTGTTAGAACCTTTTAAATTCTGCTGTGTTTGCTTCTGGTAAGTCCTTTTACACTACAATTTAGTCAATTTTTGGTTTATTTATGGCAGACAGACCATATAGGTTACCTCTATGCGCAGATCTGCTAGGTGATAAAGATACTTATAAAGCACTATGCATTGGAGTATAGTGATGTAGAATATGGATACCTGATTTCCACCACTGAAGCACAGTGATATAAAAATAGGAATACCAGTGCACTTGTTATTAACTTGTTTATATTCTAAGACTCTTGAGTATTAAAAAATAAAATGGACATAAAATGGATTTTCAATGTTTTCCATTTGAAAATAACATTTTTAAGCTAAAATTAGGTGGTATTAGAAAGGTTTTGTGTAAAATATATTGGGTTCACCTAAACGATAGTTGATGGTGAAAATCAATAAAATTTGTGAATGACATCATTTGCGAACAGAGAGTTTATTAAAATATTATATATAAAGGTGTTTTCATAGAGGCAGTTATTTCTATTTTATAACCAATGAATAAGATATACTATACGTTACATTATAACTATGACGATACTGCTAAAACTGCACTGGAATTCCATACTATTATGGAAGAATAGAGAACGCCCCAGTCACCAAAACAGTTTCCTGAATATAGCCCCAATGCACGTCAGGCTGTCACAATAAATCTATAACCTATACCCTGGTTAGAGGGTCAACATTGATGAATATTTATTTTAAGGTGGTGAATGCTCATCATGTTTTTGTGACCTCAGACCAAATTTGAGCTACAATCTATGCTACCTGTTTTGTAAAAGCTGGCAAAGTCGAGCCTCGCTGCAGTCTTTTTAGAGCAGGACAAAAAAGCAGATCCAGAACAAATAGAAATATCTTCCAAACAATGATTACCGAGTGTGCACTGAATTAGGCTTAATAAAATAAAAAAATAATTATTATTGTGAACATCAACATCGTTTTTTAGTATTAATCCTCTTTATCTTTTAAGTATTCAGTAGTTTATATAGTCAATTTATGTTAGTTGAAAGGACAAATGCTACCTTACTTCATTGTAGCATTGTCATAATTTTGATTTAAATCAAGTTAGTTTTAAGTTTGTTAATAATATATGGTGTTGTCAATGTGCATTTTTGTTTTTAGTTTAGTTTAATAAGTTTTATACAACTGTATTTATGTACCTCATGTCCTTTTATAAGAACACCCACTGGGTGAAAGAGTCTTGTGAATAGATAAAGATTATTATTATTATAGAATAAATATGTGGGGAACGTTAGCAGCAGTAACGAAGGAGCCAAAGGCCCTACTTTTTCACATTTTGAATATGTATTGTACTTTTTTTCTTATTTCAAAACATGTAATATAATGGCAAAACAGGGGTGGACATTTTCCATTTCCCCTTATTGTTATACAGCCTTTGCTGAACCTGCAGGATGCAACTGAATTTGGTGTACTAATGTAGGCCTCCATCTCAATAGGTGGGCAGAGTTTAATTTTTTTCCATAATTCTTGACTTTGCAATTGTACAGTAGTTCTTTTGATTTATTACTGATCATTGTTCTTAATTCCCAAAATAGATACTCAACAAGATTTGGAAAAAATATGGGGACTTCTTCAAGCACGAATCTAGAACTAGAATCTGGTCGGGTTGTGAATGGCTACCAAGTAGAAAGAATTCTGGGCATCGGGACATTTGGTGATGTATATAAAGTACAGAAAAACGGAAAGCATTTTGCCTTAAAAAGGATTGATAAGTCAAAACAACAGTTGGATTCTGTTAAGAATGAGATCCAATCTCTCCAAATCGGCGCACACGTGAATGTTGTGGGGTACATCGATAGATTCCATGATAGCGTTTCTTATAACATTATCTTGGAATACTGTGAATATGGCTCTATAGACGAATACTTAAGGAGATGCTGGAACTGCACGTTTGAAAAGAAGCGTATGGGATTCATTCAAAACATTGCAGATGGCGTAGCATATCTTCATGAAAACAATATTGCACATCGAGATTTGAAGCCTGACAACATTTTGATCGACAGCCAAGGTGTTGCTAAGATTGCTGATTTTGGATTGGCTAAGGTTTTTGATTCACCTGATATTAGGCAAACATTGTACACAAATACACTGGCTGGCACATATCCCTACATGGCTCCTGAGGTAATAAATGGTGAAAGCTACACTATGCAGGCAGACATTTTCAGTATGGGACTGATATTTTGCTGTATTTTACATGACGACAATAAAAAATATGTTGAGGAAGAAAGGATTGGATTTAAGATGATAAATAATCAAAATTACTATGTTCAGTTACATTTACTGAAAGGGATGCGTAATAACATGGTAAAGCTTATCCTTAATATGCTTCAGAAGAAATACAAAGACAGAGTGATGGCAAATTATATCAGCGGACGAATAAAACTATTTCGTGAATATTTAGATTAACTACCACACGTAGAACACAGCGACTTGCAAGTGGACATAGGAAACGATATCCTAGACTACAAATAAAAGGAAATGTTATTTATTCTTCTTGTAAAAATAATAATATGAAAGAAAATCTTCTGTTAGAAAAAGCTTCTTGATATACAGTACATCCGAAGATACAATCTCAAAAATGCATGTGGCTGTAAATAGTACATTCCTTAGCACAGTTTAGTTAGACTGCTTAAAATTTGATTATAAAATTAAAATTTTCACTATTTACACAAGTGATTGTATTGTCAAAAGTAGTAACTGTCACATAGTCAAATATGCTAATGATATGGCCTTAATTGTTTGTTAAGAAATAATACTGAGCATGTATAGAAGACTGAATTTGATCAACTTATTACATGGTGCAGTGATAATTATCTGAAGATAAATGCAAAAGACAAAGGAAATAGTGTGGGATTTCAGAAAGAGATCAAATGACAAACTGCAATTATCAATTGAAGGGAATTTTATCGAACATGTCCAAAAACCTTGGCACTTACTTGGATGATAAGTTAAAATTTGATAAGAATATTGATCCAATTGTTAAAAAAGGGAATCAAAGGCTTTATTGGTTGAGGAGACTGAATAAATTAAAAGTTAGTAATATCATGCTTAAACTATTCTATGAATCAGTTTTTCAGTCTACTTTGGTTTTATTTTGCATTTGCCTGGTTTGCAAACATAACAGAGAAAAATAAGATTTAAATTAGGAGGGTCTGTAAAACCCCTGGTAAAGCAGCCTCTAGAATTATTGGTTCAGCAGTTAATGATGTGAGTTGCATTTATGAAAAACAATCATTGAGGAAATTTAATAAGGTTACGGAAAGTGGTTCTTATCCATTACGCAATGAATTCACAAATAATAACTCGGGCCGGCTTAGACCACCAAAAAAAATCACAATTCAGATTTTCTTTTGTTCCAAATGCCACTTACCAACTGAGAAAAACAAAAACTCGCCGACACCTGCAGGAAAAGAATCGCTGGCCGGTGGTTGAGTTTTAGTGCAAATTGCATCGGCCGTTGTCGTGACTAGTCTGAAACCCTATCAGCAATGCAAACTGCATTAAATCCGATTTTATTAAAAGTCATAAACTTTAAAGGCTGATTTCTCATATATTGTTCTTTAAACAGCTGTGTGGTTAAACGCTTGTCCGATTTGAATGATTTTTTTACCATTTTATAGCTATCATTTTACTCTCTAACACTGTATTAATAACTCAAAATCGATTTTTGCGACGAGTGACTGCTTTGGCATGTCTTTGCCACATATGCTAGGTTGAAATTTTCTAAGTTTAACCACGGGTTGAATTGGAATTAAAACTCTAGGACCACTTTGAAAACCAGTATTATCTGAGTTATTAAGTCTGCTAATATGCACTGGCATTTTCTTATGCATATGAGAACCAGCCCGCCATCCCCTTTTACGTTTAAAGATAGCATTAGGAGACCTGAAATTATTCTTCAAATTTAAAGGCATATTCATTAATAATATTAGAAAAATTATAAACAATATATCAAATCCTAATCAATAACATTACAGGCAAAGTGAGCCAAGCCCAGTAAGTATACAACAAACAGGAAATTGAAGTGATCAAGAGCAATTGTTCTCCCCTAGTAAACACGACAAAAACAATAGAATCTAAGTTGTAAGCCTAGCAAAAACACTACAAAAATGCACCAAACAAGGAAGTAAAAAGGAATCAAAAACTATGAAGAACTTGACATAAACCACACCAAGCATAAATTATTTGAAGAAAAAAGACAATTAAACGAATTAGCAAGAAGTGCGAGGCAGACAGCTAACCAGCACCAGACCACTTTATATCATTTTTAATGGCGATCCATTCAGACTGCAACAATCAGCAGATGCTGTCACGTTGTCTACTGCTCACAGGGAGCGGAGATGGATTTGTCGTATGATGCAGGGAGTGCCCAGTTTAAGTCATTCCTAGGAATGTTGACCAACTTTGATGATCATTAGGTCATTGTAAATAGTACATGTTTTAAAATAAACACTTTTCATTCAGTTTGTAATCTAGTCACGAACACAAATAAGCAATATTAAAGCTGATAGTAAAACACTTATGTTTTTCTTTTATTTTACTTGTACATATACATATATGTATAGATATGCAGGATTTTAACAACAAACTCTGGAATAGAAGACAAGTATTTTCATAATTATACAGATATAAAATATTTCTGGTACATACCTGCACAAGCTCCATCATAGAAGACAATATCATCAATTGCTGCATCTCCCAAGTAACCAGATCCAATGATGACCTCAAAGAGAACTTCATAATCTCCAGATGTTGTTGGAAGAGTAGCTTGACCTAGTCGCCAGACATCACCCTTGTTGCCTTCCGTTGACCAGACGATGGTGTATGAGTCGTACAACGGCCATTGACGAATACGAAGTTTACCCATCTGCTCTCCATACATGTGGTACCAAAACTCAATGCATCGAGACTTGTCACTTCGGTAGATGCCGGATATCAACCAAGCATTGTCACCCTGTACTCGTGGAGAAGAGGCTTCAGCATACAAGTAGGTACCTGACAGAACAGAGTATACACTCAAACAGTAAACTACACACATTATCTGGTGACTTGTTGAAATATATTGATTAGCTAGCATGGTTATACAAATTATTCTAATCAGTGGCGTATCTAGAAGTCTTGAAGTGGGGGTGTTGATGGTGGTGCGAAGGGGAAGAGGGGGAGGCTCGATGATCAGTTGAGCGGCACTAACTCAACAAAATAATGTTATCTATGTGAATTTTAAACTACTTGATCATGATCATTTTGGGGGGATTGGCGACCGGGCGGGGGCATGTGAAAGTAATCAATGGAGGAATACATAAGGGTTTTCTAGGGATCATTTAATGATAGCAATAGACAGTTTATCCAGGTGCAGATAATCATAGGCACTGTAAATGGTATTTTTTAAAATTTTTCAGAGTGGGGCCTAGCCCCCATGGCAAAGTAGTCTATTGAGTCACCACAAGTGTTCAAAATTATCAATTACTTATTAAATGAGATGAGTGAACTAACCATAAGCTGAGCCCAGGGTATGATCCAAGGCTGGTCCTGTGCTTCCTGATAGTGTTGATCCATGCATCCTTTCCCAGTCAAAATCATCATACTTCCCTTCAGCGTTCTTCCATGTGCATAGACTTCCCGTCTCAAAGTTGCAGTCTCCGAACGGTAGACACGCGCCATCTGATTTGACAATGTCATCGATAGCTATGTCGCCTTGCCAGCTTCTACCACAAACTCCCTCAAATACAATTTGATAGTTATTGCTACTCACAACGGTTACCTCTACTACATGCCATTCATCGATACCCGTCCAGCCGTCAGACCAGAGGAGAGTATAAGTTCCCGATACTTTCTTGTAGACGTTGATGGTTCCCACATCTTGACCATACATATGGTACCAGAACTGGAGACACTTGCCGTTGGTTGCCGGGTAAACTGAGCTGACAAAACGAGCCTTGTCCTGATTTTGGCGTGGAGATGACATTTCAGTATACATATAATGACCTGATATATGAAAATAGCATTTTTTTCTTAAACATAGGTTCAATAACAAAAATTTAACTTTTTACATTTATACATGAATAACAAAAATAAGAAATATAAAAAATATTAAAATAACAATAATAATAATAATAATGCAAGCAACAATCACAGAACATTCCAATGGGGACTAACATTTTTCTCAAATATTTATTATCATCTTTAACACCAATGTTACTTTCACAGGAAAATTATGGAATTCTTTGAGAAAAACAAAAAATAATAAAAATATCAATAATAAACATAATTAATATATACTTTTTTCATCCAATGAAATTTGGGTATATTTCTTCCATTTTGCATTTCAATGCTACTTACCATATTTGGTAGAGTAGGTGTGATCATTTGCAGGCCCTGTTCCCTGACTTGGAGTACCTCCTGATTGGAGCGTCCAATCAAAATCATCGGTGGAATCTTGTGTAAAGCCACACAAGCCATTCTCAAAGTCACATCGTTCTGTTTGACAAAACAAAATATAAATAAGTAAAACAGATAATATACCACAAAATTCAAAACGAAAATAACCCCTTATTAGAAAAATAGGTTCAGAGTACTGTATACTGCAGAAACTAGGTCAAAATCACTCTAAACATTGTCCATATCAGACCAGCTGCTATCAGCCATTGGTCATTTGTCAAAATGTAGGTCCAATTACCAACTCCCTGATAAGTTGGATGGGTAGTTGGAATGCAAACTTGTAATGAACCTTCACAGAAGAATTCCAACACATTCCATTTTACAAAGGTATTCGATCACCACAACATAGAGTATATAAGTGCAGTATACTAAAGAAATATTTGGTACATAAGTTCAAATAAATGAGCATACTGTAGCTTGAACTTACCAGTCGGTGGGCAGTTGCCTGAGTTAAACCAGAAATCATCCACTGATATGTCACCCTGCCAGCTGGCTCCACGTCTGGCTTCAACAACCAACTACAGTCAACAAAAACACAATGATACATAATAAATTGATTAAAATTTTAAAAAGATAAGAAAATAAAAAGATGAGTATGGACATTTATTTATTTGAAGCCTGACACATCAAGTCGTCATCTCTAAACCCCTGGCCAACAATACTTTAAATTATATAAAATAACATAAAATGTAATGAAACAGTCATAAGATCAATAAAATGTTTATAGGATAAATAATTGTTTTGTAAAACTGATTTTTCTAAAACACAAACAAGCATATTTGATTGGGAATCAGGAACAGTTAATGAGATACAGATTTCTGAATATTTAAAAACAGAGGGAAAAAGGGGGTGTAACCATCCTGTTTCCACCTTCCCCCTCCCCCAACTCCTCTTTTAAAATATTAAAAAATCGAATCTCAATAACCATTCCTGAGTTTCTCATCAAATAAGCTCCTTCAATAACTTGTATTAAAAGTTGGTAGAGGAAGGTACTAACTTAAAAGTGGAAGAAATATAATTGGAGACAGAGGATAACGACCAGGATTTTAATTATCAGTTAATAATTGTTTTTATTACAGATTGATAAAATCTTAAATCTTCACAACAAATTCACATTAAATTTATTAAGATTTATAATTTTGTTGCATATACGAATGTAACTGTATTTCAATATCAACGTACAGAGAAGATGCTAGGCTCAACAATGTAGGAAGAAATATAATTGGGGACAGAGGATAACGACCAGGATTTTAATTATCAGTTAATAATTGTTTTTATTACAGATTGATAAAATCTTAAATCTTCACAACAAATTCACATTAAATTTATTAAGATTTATAATTTTGTTGCATATACGAATGTAACTGTATTTCAATATCAACGTACAGAGAAGATGCTAGGCTCAACAATGTGGATTTGTCCATAGTTCCACTGAGGTCCAAAAGTTCCCGTATGTTTCCACAGGACAGTCTCAGTACTGCCAATAGCCTTTGAGATGGTAAGATCATCCACATGAGGTCCATGCATGTAGTACCAGAAGTTCATGCAGACTCCATTCGCACCATTGCCGAATTGTTGACTCAAAAGTCGTGCTGTATCATTCGGTTGTCGTGGGTCAGATGTTTCGATAAATAGATACCAACCTAGTAGAAGATTTTCAAAATCAATAGATTGAATGCTGCCATTGAAGGCCAATATGCACACCAACTGCATTCTACAATATATCAAATTATGTATTTAGTCAATCTATCCACAAAATGAAAATATCAGCCGTGATGTGTTTTTCATTTTATTTCATTCATTTGTCTCAAACATTAAAATGTACAAAAACAGAAACAGCAAAGAACAACCACAATAGCATAAGAAAAAAACATGAGACAGGACACCCCAAAAGTAAACTTAATCACTGTCTAGTGGAGGCCCTTTGACAAAAGAAGAACAAATCCAAACAATATAGAATTCCAAATAGATAAAAGATTGAAAGATCTATAAAAAGAAAACGAGCATAATTTAAAAGGCATTTAAAATAATCTAATGATGCATTAAAATTTATCTTAAATGAAATGTTAAAATACAGCAGTAAAACACAACTTTGAGTTGTAGCATACTATGAAGCAAATTGAGGCAATAAATCACAAATATCTCAAACATGACCTGTGTTCTTCCTTAGTGTAAGTACATAGAAAATAGCAAAGTTGGTTCGAACTTTTATAACCTGAATCACTTTTTTTTCGCAAGTATTTGGAAATGTACTGAGTATTTGGTACGATAACATGTCAGGTAAGTTAAACATCACTACTACTCCTATGATATATTCCTGACGCAAACTCACATCGAAATAACATTTGCAGTACCCGCTGCTACTTTGTGATCGATCCTACAC